>NC_091331.1:10284013-10424013 GCF_038502225.1 Cherax quadricarinatus | reverse complement strand
CCATCTATAAATATATTAAACAACCACGGTGACATCACACATCCTTGTCTAAGGCCTACTTTTACTGGGAAATAATTTCCCTCTTTCCTACATACTCTAACTTGAGCCTCACTATCCTCGTAAAAACTCTTCACTGCTTTCAGTAACCTACCTCCTACACCATACACTTGCAACATCTGCCACATTGCCCCCCTATCCACCCTGTCATACGCCTTTTCCAAATCCATAAATGCCACAAAGACCTCTTTAGCCTTATCTAAATACTGTTCACTTATATGTTTCACTGTAAACACCTGGTCCACACACCCCCTACCTTTCCTAAAGCCTCCTTGTTCATCTGCTATCCTATTCTCCGTCTTACTCTTAATTCTTTCAATTATAACTCTACCATACACTTTACCAGGTACACTCAACAGACTTATCCCCCTATAATTTTTGCACTCTCTTTTATCCCCTTTGCCTTTATACAAAGGAACTATGCATGCTCTCTGCCAATCCCTAGGTACCTTACCCTCTTCCATACATTTATTAAATAATTGCACCAACCACTCCAAAACTATATCCCCACCTGCTTTTAACATTTCTATCTTTATCCCATCAATCCCGGCTGCCTTACCCCCTTTCATTTTACCTACTGCCTCACGAACTTCCCCCACACTCACAACTGGCTCTTCCTCACTCCTACAAGATGTTATTCCTCCTTGCCCTATACACGAAATCACAGCTTCCCTATCTTCATCAACATTTAACAATTCCTCAAAATATTCCTTCCATCTTCCCAATACCTCTACCTCTCCATTTAATAACTCTCCTCTCCTATTTTTAACTGACAAATCCATTTGTTCTCTAGGCTTTCTTAACTTGTTAATCTCACTCCAAAACTTTTTCTTATTTTCAACAAAATTTGTTGATAACATCTCACCCACTCTCTCATTTGCTCTCTTTTTACATTGCTTCACCACTCTCTTAACTTCTCTCTTTTTCTCCATATACTCTTCCCTCCTTGCATCACTTCTACTTTGTAAAAACTTCTCATATATATACATATATATATATATATATATGTATATATACATATATATATATATATATATATATATATATATATATATATATATATATATATATATATATATATATATATAATGTATATATATATATATATAATGTATATATATATATATGTATATATACATATATATAATATATATATATATATATATATATATATATATATATATATATATATATATATATATATTATATGTATATAAAATTTTACGTAAAGATACCACTCCATTTTATCTCATCTAGGGAATTATTAGGGAAGTAATGTACAAATTTTATCGCCACTACTCACATTAGCCAACAAAACTCAAGTCATAATGAATAAGCCATCGAATAATCACAGTTGTTCATTACGACTTACCACGAAAGCTTCTGAGGCTGTGGGATGAGACAGTAGGGTCACAGTTGGTGTCGCTGATGCAACAGAAGTGAAGGCTGTAAAATCATCTTATTGTAAGCTCTGTGACTGAGTGCTTACTGCGTTGGACCTGATATATACATGGACCACAGGTTGAATCCCCATCTATTTTTCTGTTTAGCCAACACAGTTAAGCAGTAACATTCCCTGGATAAAATTGTAATAAATGAATTAAGATTTATACAAGCCAGTTTCATTTCACGACAATGAAGCATTGCACAAAAACTAGTTTTTAAAGAGAATTTACCCGAGTAAGATCATTTTTTCCAAACTCATTATGTAATTGGGGGGGAGGGGTTGTATATATACAAATAATGACCAGAATAGCTTAACCTCTCCACGTTCCACCAAAACACACTACAATCGCCCAACGATTGTCAGCTTTGATCCAAATGGCATACTGTCAATTCTAAAAAAAAGAAGAATGCTATTGAACATTCATTAGGGCATTGCTTTTTTTATATTAAGGACATCGCTATTGCATTTGGATAGAGAAAAGAACGTTGCATATTACATAAGAGATCCGTACGATGAAGATGCAAATATATGGAACATACTGTCCACCCAGGCTCTTCACATCGTCAAACATACCATGCTCATTAAGCACCAGTAATTTAAGAGTTATGAATCTTTACTTGTTACTGTGCCCCGGGAAGTATTGCCCGGTTTAGGAACCTCCCGAAAGGTCCGTATACGCACCACCACATTAGTAACTCCATGAACGCTAGTAACACTGACATCACTACTGTTAATACTCTTAGTTGCGTCAGTCCGGGACTTCTTGCTTGGTGGTTTCTGCGCCGGCGTGAGCACATCAGAATCAGAACTGGCCCCTCTCTGACGAGGCCTTTTTATATCAACATTGTATGCCACCTCTTGATCAACCCCACCCCGTGGAGATAGGTTGAGAACTATCTTTACCCGCCACCATTTTGCCCAAATCACATAGCACCTAATCCAGAATTACTTTCACTCCCTTACAGTAGTACGGTCCTCCACACCTTCCATCACAAGCTGCTGGCTGGTAACCTCCGTTATTACATCACCCACAGGTGGTGACAAGCCCTGAGATCAACCCCACTCCAAGGTCACTCACGTCGGACCTGATGTTCTTCACTCTCGGGCTGCACCTCCACTGCCTGCTGCACTTCATACTCTTGATGGCCTTCAATAACTGGTCACTTGCTTGCTCGTCTCAACCCTCCAGAGGTGAAACCTCAAACAAGCCCCGCAGCTCAGTTTGACGGATTTCTCCACTGACTCCTCAGCCATTCTTTAGCCATATGATCATAAGCCTCACAGATGCGGCATGTCCTCCGTTGACCCTTGTAAGTGACCATGACCTGAGATCCAGTCTAGGGTAGGTTCACATACGAAGTGATAGCATACCGCAGCGCCACCTTCAAGGAACCTGCGGCATCTTCACAGCGGGAGTAAATGCCAGACAGCTACTTACCATGCTGGTCTACATAAATTTTGCCATATTTATCAACTGCTTGTCTGATCAACACTTAGTCGATCTCAAATTAAACATTCCTAACCATGAGCCAGGTATACCTCCTGGAAACTATCTGTAACCGCACCGTGACATCGTATTTGACACTGAGAACGGTACGTGTATTCAGAAACTTGTCAACAAGATTTTCATATGCTTCACTCGTCAGAAACTTGAAGAAGCGTATCACTCCATTGAGGGAAACACCTCATATATCCGAGTGAGAAACACCATACCGTGTCCCTGATGACATGAGGCAACAGAAAATCACAAACGCCTGGTGTATTCGTTCCCCATGGCAATTTCACACTGACCGTGTTGACACGGCTCATGTAAACCCTCCGTCATAGTGCTTCACTATGCTCCGAAGTAATTTAGGACAAAATGTTGTAGGTTTTCTTCGACATTCTTGCCAATATAATGCTTACCATTTCTTTGGTAAGGAATTCTCATGGAATTTTGATTAAACATTAGAACAATATTTAAGTTACGATGTCTGTTAACGTATTTTCAACCTTGTGGGTCCATTGCAAAATTAAAATCAACCGAACATTTTCTGTTCATCTACTTTAGACCACAAAGCAAGAACCACCTTCAAACACGAATTTGCCACCCTCGCATCCCATACAAAATTAAAAACATTCTAGGTAATGCAGCCTGCTCATTACATATACCATAAAAGTAAACAAAATAAAATGAGAGTGCTGCTAATCTAGTTTCCACAAAAATTATGGCAGTTTCTTTACATACATGGTGAGGATTGGGGGGATGAGAGGATTGAGTTCATTGCTATTGTAGTCATGCTGAGTGGGCTTCTGCTCCCTATTTGCGGCCACCACATACGGAGGCTAAACTAAGCAATACTTGTGCATTTGCCGTGCATGGTGACCTATATACTCCTTGCTTTCTCTGAGAAGTTGAGCCTTCCTGCGGACTTACATTACATTCATGGTGGGAGCTCCAAACCTGTATTATTATTATTATTATTATTATTATTATTATTATTATTATTATTATTATTATTGTTGTTGTTGTTGTTATCAAAAAGAAGCTCTAAACTCTAGATCTGTAGAAGTCATGCAGTAACTGAGGGAATGGGAGGCAATCAGATTCGATCCAAGAAAGTGGAGATCATGTCTAAATCTATGGATCAAGAACACCTTCACTGGGGTCAAGGAACCTCTCTTGAGGGGCCTGCCCTTCTAGTTGCAACCCCTGAGTGGGCAACATGTTTCTTTAATAAGGGGAAGTAGATGTCAAACGGGAGGTTTGGTACAATCCTTACTCATGGTGGCGAATCTTGCAAACTGTTGACTCCTCATTGTGGCTATATTTGTTTATGCACTATATTGTATGCCTTATAGGGTACGATATCAATCTTTTAAAGGAGTAAGATGGCAAATCATATGGCCAGGCAATGGATCATCTTTGCCGAGCTGATCTGCTCATGATTTCATGTTTGTAAGGATTACCCGACTTCCATTTGATGAATGCATCACTCCTCGCTATCTTTTGCATTTAAATTTGAAGTTTTTTTTCTGAAATTTCTATATCGACTCAGTGCTCTGTGGATTCTAATTTCTCCGCAGATTCTAATCATTTCCCCTGAAATCCTAAACGCTGTAAAAACCTTGAGGAATCTTCCCTGCATGACAGTCATTAATCTTTGGCGAGACTCTGCCTCACCTTTCTATTCACCCTATTCATTTCTTTTCCACCCCACCTTACCCTCAAGGGAGGTTCCTTGATGCTGGTGAGGGGCTCTTAATACAGGGAATTGGATCTGTGCTCCAGTTCTCTGAATTGAATCTGAATACCTTCCATTCAACCCCCTCAAGTGCTGTATAATCCCTACGGGTTTAGTGCTCCCCCATGATTATAATAATCCACCCCACCAGGAGAGGTACTGATGATGCGAGAATGTCCTTCCTTCCCTTTCCAGAGTCTTTTATCTCTGCTATGGACATACGCTCCCTCTTCCTTAAACATTTTCAGTTGCACTCACATGCTTCTGCTGTATACCCTGATTGTTATAAATCCTATAAAGGTATATGATGACTCACGAAATCGTAATGACGCGATTGCAAACAAACCATTCAATGGGCAGGATTTGAACCCGCGGTCAGAGAGTCTCAAAACTCCAGACCGTCTCGTTAGCCACTGGACCAGCTAGCCACAATAAGATTCGTCCAACTAGGTATATTTCTACACCATAGGAAGGTTAGCATAGGCACCACTGTGACCACAAATGCAAATTTTTACAGACGAATCTCCAGCTAGGGTGGCCGTGACGAACTCTAGCTCAAGTCCCCTCACTGCCGTCAACATGACTCATGAAATCGTAATGACACGATTGCAAACAAACCGTACCACAGGCGGGATTTGAACCCGCAGTCAGAGAGTCTCAAAACTCCAGACTGTCGCGTTAGCCACTGGACCAACTAGCCACAATAAGATTCCCGCCCGTGGTATGGTTTGTTTGCAATCGTGTCATTACGATTTCATGAGTCATGTTGACAGCAGTAAGGAGACTTGAGCTAGAGTTCGTCACGGCCACGCTAGCTGGAGATTCGTCTGTAAAAACTTGCATTTGTGGTCACAGTGGTGCCTATGCTAACCTTCCTATGGTGTAGAAATATACCTAGTTGGACAAATCTTATTGTGGCTAGCTGGTCCAGTGGCTAACGTGATGGTCTGGAGTTTTGAGACTCTGACCGCGGGTTCAAATCCCGCCCGTGGTATGGTTTGTTTGCAATCGTGTCATTACGATTTCGTGAGTCATGTTGATGGCAGTGAGGGGACTTAAGCTAGAGTTCGTCACGGCCATGCTAGCTGGAGATTCGTCTGTAAAAACTTGCATTTGTGGTCACAGTGGTGCCTATGCTAACCTTCCTATGGTGTAGAAATATACCTAGTTGGACAAATCTTATTGTGGCTAGCTGGTCCAGTGGCTAATGCGACGGTCTGGAGTTTTGAGACTCTGACCGCGGGTTCAAATCCTGCCCGTGGTATGGTTTGTTTGCAATCGTGTCATTACGATTTCGTGAGTCATGTTGATGGCAGTGAGGGGACTTGAGCTAGAGTTCGTCACGGCCACGCTAGCTGGAGATTCGTCTGTAAAAACTTGCATTTTTGGTCACAGTGGTGCCTATGCTAACCTTCCTATGGTGTAGAAATATACCTAGTTGGACAAATCTTATTGTGGCTAGCTGGTCCAGTGGCTAAAGCGACGGTCTGGAGTTTTGAGACTCTCTGACCGCGGGTTCAAATCCCACCAGTGATATGGTTTTTTTAAGGGTATATGATATGCAGCAGTTTTTCCAGAGTGTCTTACCGGAAAACACTTACTGGATATGGCTAGTATTTTCACGGCAGAGTTTTATTCACTTACAGCTTTTGTCCATATTGCTTCTCTTAACACAAACTCTTTGTAGCTTTGACTCGTCACATCCCATCATCTTTCGCATTCAATGCTGGTTGTGTCGCATCTTCAGCAAGCGTAAAATTATTGTCTTTTGCTGAATTCCTGGTCATCCTTGCGCTCAGGACAATAAACTTGCAGACCTCTCTACATTTTCCACAATTCAGAATCTATCACTCTCTTGCAGCACTCTGCCCTTTTCAAATTATTTTTCAGGTTTGTCTCCGAGCATTAGGGATCAATGGCAACATCGCTGTTTCAGGTTAGAAAACAAGCTGTTATTGATTTAACAACAGGGGAGTCTTGGTCGACTTCTTTACCGTGCTGTCGTATTTAAGAAACGATTCTTGTGTGACTGCATATTGGTCACACAAGATTCACACATAGATAACACACTGAGAGGCACCCGCCACCATTTTGAAACTTGCCAGGTCATGTTGACGGTCAAACACTTTTAGGATGATTCTTCTATTTATCAGAGCATGCAGAATTTATCTCCGTGTTCTCTTCTCAGCGCCTGGGTACCCTCACTTTGCTGATCTTTTGGAAAGCCCTACTTTTGACTTCTTATAAGTTTAACTTTCACACTGTTTTACCGATAGATGACCTTAACTTTACAATGCCTTACGGCTCGTACTGGCTTGGCGCATTTTGTGTATAAATAATCTACATACTACAAGATATATGAATATGTGGGCAAATAGCATATTTCATCCAAGACTTTCTGCAGAAGCAAAAGACAACACTTGTGATGCAGCTCTGCAAGCATTATATTTCTTGACAACAAACTTTACTGAACCAAACATAACCTAATGCCCAGTTTCCACACAACACTGAATGACCCTACACAAGTTTAATTTTTGCTTTTATGGATATAACAGTTACTTAACAAAAGTAACTGCCCACTCTGAAGTGCCACAACACACTACAACTCGTGTGCTCATCAGAAGAAGAAACCTTAAGGCAAATCACATATGTCTGGAGGAACACTTATTGCATTATATTTGGCTATTAATACAGCTGCATGAATTTTTACCCCTTCGCTTGCGATTAAATATTGTATTAGGAATAGAATATTTTTGAAAATAAATCATGCATATTTTCTGGAAATTTTAATTAATTCTATTTTCTTGTGAATTTCAGTAGTAACCCCATTAAAATGATATCTAAAGAAATGAGGCCACAAGAACTGTCAACAGCAGTGACTGATTGAACTACAAAGCAATATCCCCTCAAGGGAGGTTCCTTGATGTTGGTGAGGGGCACTTGATCTAGGGAATTGGATGTGCTCCAGTTCCCTGAATTGAGCCTGAATACCTTCCATCCCCCCCACAGGCGCTGTATAATCCCTACGGGTTTAGCGCTCCCCCTTGATTATAACAAAGCAATATCACTTAGTTTCTTGTCAGAATCAGTTCACTGTCAGCTTAAAAATCTTGTATCTAAACTAACTGACTTCCTCTTAGCCTTTTCACTACTGAAATTGTATCACTTTAATTTGTTTTAAGATTTTACAGACAAAATATTATACCAGTTTAAAAATGAAATTGGCAAATACACACTCTAATAACAGTTCCAAAGCATCATTCGCTGCCTGACTGCGGTGGAGCGCGGTTGTGCTCTGCACCCCTCTGCTGTTTTCAGGCGAGCTCTCATAGCAACAACATGGCACTGAGTGTATGGCATAGAGTGAATACTGTCAGCATTGAGCTGCTTCGTGGGGTGATTTCCCCCTCTACGGCACAAGTATTGCTACCGACAATCATCAGAGACATACGGAATACAGGATGACGAGGTATATGGTGTAGCCCTGAATGGGGCCTACAGAATCTTCGTTAAGTTGAATTCGATGGCTGTGTATGAGTGTTGGTGAACAAATTCCAGCATGTGAGTCTAGATGCAACCCCAGCTGTAAGAGTGCATCTCATAGACGTCTCTCGGCATTTTATGTGGGTGAAGTTGCGCAACGTCCCCTTCGAGGCTGACGAGGCTGACATAAGGAACGTGTTTGAGGCATATGGTGCCATGCATCTGGCAACCCAAGGCAAGTGGGGGGCAGGTGCATACATGGGACGTCCGGAGGGTATATTCTCCCTCAAAATGACTCTGAGGCATCCAATCCCGTCTTACGTTGTGATGAAGGAATTCCGGACCCAGATTCTTGTATCTTATGCTGGGCAATGACATGCGTGCAGGCTGTGTGGGGAGTACGATCACATGGCGGCGATGTGTCTGCAACAGAGGAGGGGGATGGCGTAGACTGGTGGAGCACCAGTTACAGGTGTGAATGCCATTGTGGAGAGTCCCACGGGCAAACGAGTGAGTGGCCGTCTGTGGAGTGACATAGTTGAAGATACCATTGTGGTGAATGATGGGCATGCCAAGAATTGTGTAGAGCCAGAAATGGCCACTTTGCCGGTGATGGGGGAGGAAGTACTTGTACAGCAGGAGGTGAAGGCACTGGAGGAAGAGCTGGACGAGGTTTTGAAGACTTTAACTCCATCTGGGGAGGATGACGTCCCTGTACGGGAGACCGTCACTGCGTTGCAAGGAGAGAGTGACGGGGCATGCATAGGAAGGAAGGAGGAGATCAGCAGGCACAGATAGGAGTCACCGTGCTCTGTGCAACATGAAACAGTGGAGGTTGAAGTTCATTGTGAGGAATCCTCGAAAGACAGCATGGCGGTGGAGGGCGTCATGAGGAAGAGAGCGGCGGCGTCAGACTCAGATGATGTCCTGACACCGGCGCAGAGGTCTGGGAGGAAGGATGAATATTCTCGAGGTAGCCAGGATAAAAGGCATCGAAAGAAGGGGGGCAGGGTGGATGGTGCAAAATCATGTGTTGACCCTGGGGCAGGAGACCCTGGGAAGGATGAGAGGAGGAAGAGTTGGAAATTTTAAGAAGGCCTTAGGTGTATGACTGTGAATGTGAATGGACTGTGTAATAGAGTGAAGAGGGAATGTTTTTGTATGCTCCTGTGTAAATATAGAGTGAACGTCGTATTTCTACAAGAGCATAATTTCAGGGAGGGAAGAGTGCTAGAGGTGGCAGGGTTCAAGGTTTTGACTCTTCCATCTGCACGTTTGAAAGATGGTGTGGGTTTATTGATAAAGGAGGCAAGCCCGTTTGTGTTTGTGGCCATCGTTGGTGGGGGCTGGAATTGTGTAATTAGGAGGGCTGATGTGGAACCACAAGGGGCGGGGCACATGTTGGCAGTCTTACGAAATCTCTTGGTGGATGTTCAGTTGAGGGGTGTGGTAGGTGGGGGGCATGGGAGGTAGAGCATACTTTCATGAGGAGAGGTTACACGGCTAGGTTAGATAGGTTGTACATATCTCACAGGGTTTTGCCAAATAGAAGTAGCTTTTTCAGATCATCGGGCAGTAGTGGCAGAGGTGGAGTGGGAGTCATTAGCTAGTATCTCTAGGGGATACTGGAAGTTAAATACGAGTGTGTTAGAAGATGAGGAGGGGTTTGAGGGTTTCACAGCACTGTGGGAGGGGTTAAGTGAGGAGGTAAAAGGGGTGGAGGATGTGGTGACGTGGTGGGATGGTGTGGCTAAGGAACGGATTCAGCATTATTACGTGCGGGAAGGGAAACGGATCAATTCTTTAAAATATGGGTTCATTAACTATTTGGAGGACAGGTTAAGGAGTTGTTATGTAAGGGGGGCAGTGGAGGGTACTTATCCTATGGACGATATTATGGTAATTAAGGGGAGGTTGCGTGAAATCCAGGACAAGAGGTTCCAAGCGGTGAGAGTAATGGCAGGGGTGGAGGAGGTGTTATGGGGAGATAGGCCATCGTCGTGTGTATTGCGTAGGCAAAAACAACAACAGCGGGCAATAGCTATTCCAAGGTTGGAGGTTCATGAGTCGGTGGGTGGGTATAGGGTGGGTCATGTTATACAAACTACAGATGGGATGGGGGTGTTTGCGTATAAGTGGTATGAGCAGCATTGGCAAGAGGAAGGGGTAGGAGCTGGGATTTAGAACAGGTGTGTGGGAGTGTGATATGTCGGTTGGGAAACAGTAATAAGGAAGCACTGGGTGGGGAAATAACTGAGGAGGAAATATGGAGAGCTTTAAGTGAAATGCAAAAGGGCAAAGCGCCAGGAATCGATGGACTACCGGCAGAGTTTTATCAACAGCACTGGGATCTAATGAAGGGGTTTTTGGTAAGGTTATTAAATTTGATGAAGGAGAGGGGCAAATTGGGAGAAAAGCAGGCAACAGCTGTAGTAGTCTTGGTACCAAAGGGTAAGGGACAGCATACCCTTAGGGACTACCGGGCAATATCATTGTTATGCGCGGATTATAAGTTGTTTGCTAAGATTTTAGGAAATAGGTTTAAGTGCATACTAGGGCGGGTCGTATTGAGAACTCAGTTTGGGTTGCCAGGGAGATCTGTGGTGGAGAGGCATGGGTTACTACGGGATTTTGTGGAAGAAAAAGGGGGGAAGGGGGGCTTGGTTGCTCTAGACTGGCAAGGAGCATATGATAGAGTGGAGCGAGAAGCATTGAGAGCTATCCTTAGGGGACAGGGTTTTGGGGAAGAAATAGTGGGATGGGTAGATGCATTATATCATGGGACAACGGCGAGGGTACAGATCAATGGAAGATTGGGGGGGAGGATTGTAATGGGTAGGAGACTTAGACAGGGGTGTCCTATGTCACAGCTTTTGTTTGCATGCATACAGGACCCCTTTTATAGAATGGTGGAGCAGCAAATGGGCATTAGTGAGGGAGAAGGGTGTGGAGTTGGGAGGGTTTGACCAGTTCTAATAGGGTATGTAGATGATACTACTGTTCTGGTTAGGGAGGGGATGTCAATGGACGCCTTAGATGGGGTAGTCAACATGTTCGCAGGTGCAACTGGTATGAGAGTGAATTCAGAGAAGTCCATGGTCATGGGGTTAGGAGCTTGGGTGGGGAGGGTTGAGTGGGGTAGTGTAGTTGTGACGAAGTGGGTGACTTCATTAAAAATTTGTGGTCTTATCTATGCAGATGATCTGGATGTTGCACGTGTGGAAAACTCGGTTAGGTTGGTAGACAGGATTCTGGGTCGCTTGGGAGCATTGCGGCCTTATCATTTGACCCTTGTGTAGCGTGCCATTGTTATTAACGTCTTATTGTATAGTAAGGTTTGGCACGTGGCAGCCATGTTCCCTTTAACTGGGATGGCAATTGCAAATATACTTAGACGGGTTTTTAAATTCTTGTGGGGTTTGGGCTGTGATTGGCTTAAAAGGGATGTGGTAATGTTACCTGTGCATCAGGGGGGTTGGGTTTGATGGATTTAAAGCAGAGGGTTAAATGTATCTTCATTAAGAGGGAGGTGATGAGGGAGGGGGTGGGTGGGGGGGTTTGGTCAAGATACACAGTAGATTGAAACGTATGTATTCTGGGGTAGAGTTGCCCGAGTGTGAAACTGTTTTGAGGGCTCTGGTGTTGGCTCGGGATCTGGGGAAGGTAAAAATAGGTGGGCTGTGTAGGATGTTAGTGGGGAGGGTAGTGGCACCGGTGGAGGGGATTTTCCCCATGTATGACTGCTGAAGTATATGGGGTAGGTTCAGTAGGTTAAGGTTACAACCCCATGGGCGTGAGGTGATGTATCGTTTTTTGCATGGGATTTTACCGTCGGGTGGTTGAGGGTGGGGTCTGTGGAATATGTGGAGGGAAGGATTCGGCGTTCCACGTAATGTATTTTTGTGAGGGGACGGGGAACGTCAGGGGTTGGTTGAGCAGGGTGCTGCATAGGATAAAGGGTAAAAGCATTTCTGTTCTGCAGGCATTAAGTTTTGACATGGGGGGTATGGATGAGAGTATTATTAGGGCTGTGGGGTACATTATGGTAGATTATATTTACATATCGTGGGGAATGCGGGGGAAAGGGGTTAGTGAGGTGAAGCGGCGGGTATTAGCGGTTACGTTTTATAAAACATTGTGTAGAAACAGGGATATTTATGGGCGGAGGTGAGAAAGGGATTTTCCAGCTGGATACAGAGAACTAACGTTAGGGGTATTATTAGACTTGTAAATCAGGAAGGAGGGGTAGGATAGGGATGGTGTATGCTTCTGTGGGAAGGGGTGCCAGGGGTATGAAACGGGGTTGCCTCCTGGGGTTGACAGTTGCTAAAGATGTGTGTGATTTGATGGGAGTGAGAGTTGTTGAACTAGCGCACTTTTTCTGAGGTGTAAGGAATATTATCATTGGCAGTTATTGTCACCTGGTTGAGGTGACATTATGTTACAACCTTATCTCCATAATTATGTAAAATGTTGATATCCAATGTAATGTGTCTTGGTGTTATTGTGAACACCGATGATTATATATTTATTTAAGGATTCCTTCATGTTTTGTAAGGATGTACGTAAGCATGTTAGTATATAAACATTTTAATTGTATCATAGGATATTTAGTGGTAGGGTGTGGATGGTGTGGTTTGGGAGGAATAGAGCCTTTATGATTGGATCTGAGTCTTGCTAGTAGAGATTTGTAACTTGTAACCATATGTGTCTACCTATATCTGTAGTTGTGCATAATTTAAAATGATCAATGTAACTTGTCATAATAATGAGGTATTCATACCTGTTTTTTAACTAGTGGCACGTTTAGGTATTGTATATATAATGTAAGATCTTGCCTGGGGTGTTCTTGCTTATGTATTGTTACAGAAGTTTTTCACAAGTTCATTATATATGATTAAGTGAATGAGTTTTTGATCTTGTGTATAGCCAGGTGAAACTGGACAGTTTTCACTTGGGGGTGGGGGGGGGGGTAGGAGTGTAAGCAATCTCTGCAATAGCAGGTCATGTGAAACACATGTCATAATTATTTAATTAAGATGTCTAATGTTGTCCATCTCTGTAGGATGTGATGTATAGATTATCTCCGGCAGTGTAAATAATCTGTCTGCAGGAGGGAACAATGTGTAAATTTATTTATTTTGGTAGGTTTATGTATATAGCGTGTTATTAGGGTGATATACATTATAAGACGCTAATTACCATCAATGACTGTTGGTGGTTATGAGTGGTGATGGTAGACACAGTTACTAGGCATGTGGGAGGGGGGATTGAAGTGTCAGTGGTAGTGTATTAAATCCACCACCGTGCACGATATTGATTATTACCATAGGGTATATGAGGGTTAGGGTGTGGATTGTGTTCTATGGTGGATGTGAGCCATCATATTCAGACAGTCCTTGTATTATAGTGTCATCCGTTTAGCTGGCTGGATTGTGTTTATATATTTTGTTATTGAGTTTCTTAATTTGGGTTCAACAGAGCATGTACGCGAGGATGAATTACAACTGGACATGTTGAATGATGAAGACAGAATAAAGCATTAGATGGTGAGCTGCCTAGTATTAGCCAGTAGGCCTGCTGCAGTGTTCATCCATTCTTATGTTTGTGTTAAGATAAGATAAGATTTCGTTCGGATTTTTAACCCCGGAGGGTTAGCCACCCAGGATAACCCAAGAAAGTCAGTGCGTCATCGAGGACTAACTTATTTCCATTGTGGTCCTTAATCTTGTCCCCCAGGATGCGACCCACACCAGTCGACTAACACCCAGGTTCCTATTTGCTGCTAGGTGAACAGGACAACAGGTGTAAGGAAACGTGTCGAAATGTTTCCACCCAGCGGGAATCGAACCCGGGCCCTCCGTGTGTGAAGCGGGAGCTTTAGCCACCGGGCCACCGGGCTACCTAAGACGTCATCTACATAAAGCAGGCGCCAGACATGATTCAAAATAAATTTCCACATGACTTATTTATTTCCATTGGAGACCTGGTGGTTGATAGTCTACTATTCCCACCAGTGAGCTACTCACTATAGCAAATAAAACACTCAAGGGCCGACTTAGTATTTCTTCATCCAAAAATTAAACTTCAGAAAATCTGGAAACCTAGTAAATGCTTATAATAAATACTATTCCAGTTCAGTGTGATAATTTAAATATGTAAATTATTATAAATAATAACGTTAAAGAAAAGATAAGAAAAGTAATATAAGAGTCTACCATGATCCACTCTGCCATTCATTTTTTTTTTTTTTGCAGTGTAGAAATCTTTATTTTTTTCATAATATAAACCAATGAGACTGCATAATTTTGTTTAATGTAGTGTTTTCAAACCATATATCTGTATATTGGGGAAAAGTGTTTTCGTTACAATCTAAATTAAGGGGTAGAGGATTGTGCCACACTTGTGTGGCAGCAAGGGTTCATCATCCTGCCCTTTGCAGGTTTTGAGTGAGTGTTAACAGAGTGTGGGGGTTTAGTGTTCTTTGGATTGGTGTGGTATAAATTATGTTGCTATTGTAAATTGTGAACGTTTTGACAATGGTCCTTTTATTGGGCAACATTTTTGTGCTAGCGTGCATTTATGTATTGTGTAAGTTTTTAAATAAAATATAAAAAAATATATAAATCAGAGGTAAGCGTCTGTTATTTACATATATTTTTTAGTGTCAAAATTAACTAAGTAAGTTTATTCAGATTAAATATATAGCTACGCTGATGTACGTGGGTAATGAGAGGGCTAGAGCCCTTAGTAACAAGTTTATTACACACCCATCATACAAGATGGTCTTACACTGTAAGATATCATGTTACATTACACGGGATGGATTAAAAAGAAGTAATATTTGTAATTATTTCAAATATTTCAGTCATCATTTTTAAACAAACAGCATTTAATAACAAAGAAATAAATGAAAGTTTTTTATATAAAAGTATCTTGTAATAGTAGATATAAAAAATCTATGTATGATTTCACAAGTTAAATTAATTAATGGTACAGTACATGAATTTACAAAAGCATAAATCTTTATCAGATGTGTTGCGTGGAGGTGGTGATGGCGGGTGAGGCAGCAGCGTCACTCGTCCACTCTCTCTGCCGCCACACACCAAGCAGCATCACTCTGGACACTCCTCTCCATCACCCCGACACCGGTAAGATCCTCACTTAGTGGCCTTCTTAGCTGTATTAATACACTTAGAGGAGGTTCCTTGACTCCTGAGAGATGGCCTTGATCCAAGGGATTGGAATTTATTGCTTTCTTTATTCGAACCTCATTGTTCCCCCCCCCCCCTTCCTCCATGCGTTGTGCAGCCCATGTGGGTTTACGGGTCCCCTATGAATGGAACCAACTTTAAATTAGGTAAATAGTTTACAATTAGTAGTTCAGTAATAATAATGGAAGTTAATTGTATTTAAGTGATCAAATTTGAACTTCCATGCTGCACGTGTTATATATAACCCCAGGGTACTGCTGCTCCACCTACCATAGTTTCATATTGACGTGCTCTTGATCCAGGAAATTTCTGTTCAAATCTTATTCCTTTCCATCCTCTGCGTTATAGGACCTGTGAATTGCCATTGCGTTGACCTGGGTTAGCACTAGTATAAGAACATAAGTAACATTACAGCAGGCCTATGGGCCCATGTGAGGCAGGTCCATGTCGCCTACCCAGCCAGGTTCTACGGGGATAGACTGAGGTCCCTAAATCTGCACTCTAGAAAAGCGTAGAATTAGGGGGGATATTATTGAGGTATATACATGGGAAAACAGGAACAAAGGACATGTAGATAACGTGGTAAAAATATGTAGCCAAGACAGGACTGGCAGGAATATTTGGAAGTTGGAGAAATTTAGATTCGGAAAGGATATAGAAAATCACTGGTTTGGTAATAGTTCTGAATGAGAAACAAACTCCAGAGTGGTATAAACCTTGGTAATAAATACCGACAAGTTGGTTTAGAAAGACACGTAAGCAAACACTATAACATTTATTAGAAAACGTTTCGGTCCTGGGACCTTGATCACTTCTAACATACAGAGGTAGGAAGACATTATATATAGGCGGAGAGTGAGGTGTGACGCACGTGACCTGAGGAATGTCCTAAGAACATAAGAATGGAGGAACACTGTAGAAGGCCTACTGGCCCATGCGAGGCATGTCGGTGAAGTCACCGACACTATAGAACGCAACACTGGAAACTACAAAATTTCAAAAACATTGGCATACATGATACTTCAGCACCAACCCAACAACACAGGAGTCACGTGGTTTCATCGTCTACCCGTCCTCATCATAGGCAGAGGTTGTTTTTGATAAGGACCTGCCTCGCATGGGCCAGTAGGCCTTCTACAGTGTTCCTCCATTCTTATGTTCTTATGACATTCCTCAGGTCACGTGCGTCACACCTCACTCTCCGCCTATATATAATGTCTTCCTACCTCTGTGTTAGAAGTGATCAAGGTCCCAGGACCGAAACGTTTTCTAATAAATATGTTAGTGTTTGCTTACGTGTCTTTCTAAACCAAACTCCAGAGTACCGTCGTTGAAGCTGAAACTTGCACTCTTAAAAATAGGTTAAATACACGGGTACCTGGAGTGAGTTCCGGGGGTCAACGCCCCCGCGGCCCGGTCTGTGACCAGGCCTCCTTAGGTCAGTGTCCCAGGATGCGACCCACACCAGTCGAGTAACACCCAGGTACCCATTTTACTGATGGGGAACATAGACAACAGGTGGAAAGAAACACGTCCAATGTTTCTACTCTGGCTGGGAATCGAACCCAGGCCCTCGCCGTGTGAAGCGAGAGCGTTAACCACCAGGCCACCAGGGTAGGTGCGAGTACTTTTAAAAATAGGTTAAATACACGGGTAGGTGCGAGTTGGACTTGACTAGCTTCGGCTAATAGATCTGATGCAGTGCTCCATCCTTAAGTGAATGTGATTTAGACCTGACTAGCTTAGGCCGGTAGGTAATTTGGACCTGCCTCGCGTGGGCCAGTAGGCCTACAGTGCTTTTTCTTTTGTCTTTCAGCCGACAATAAAAATTATCCACACATTTGTTCATAATACGGGAGACTTGTATGAAAATAGATTTTAGCCGTATATACATAAAAATTACTGAGCCAGCTAGGACGCTGGCCCCATGCTAGGCATGTCTACCTGGAGTCTATCTGGAGGGAATTCCGGGGATCAACGTCCCCGCGGCCCGGTCCACGACCGGGCCTCCCGGTGGATCAGGGCCTGATCAACGAGGCTGTTACTGCTGGCCGCACGTAATCCAGCGTACGAACCACAGCCCGGCTGATCCGGCACCGTTCTTAGGTATCTGACCAGCTCCCTCTTGAAGATAACCAGGGGTCTTCCCGTAATGCCCCTTATTGCTGGTGGGAGGCTGTTGAACAGTGTTTGTCAGTCGCCCATTTGTCTACTTAAGTCCACCAAAGGTTTTTGCTTGAAAGATGCTAAGTTTGTTCCACTTCTCCACAACTCCTATTCTTCTGTATCCTTTCTAAATTCAAATTTAGATAATTTAAGCACGTGTTTGGTTCAGAAACCTAAAAGTTGATAAATTAGACACATATGCAATACTTGGGTATCTGTAACGAGGAAACATTTCGTCACAGTGCATAATTACCTCAAACTCCGCTTTCTTCACCATTTTCCTTTGGACTGATGAAGCCACTGTGTGGGGAAACGTTTCCTCACTAAAGATACCAGTGCTGCCTTCAGTATATTGATCTCATTCCCCTAATTCCATGCCTTAAGAACAGTGTGCCTCTACAATCTGGAATTCTTTATCAGAAGACTTAGATGAAGTCTACTATATCACCTCTTAATACCTGTATGCAGAGAAGTAAGCTAGTAAGGCAGAAATCCCCCTCTGTAAAACAGTTAAGAGATTTGTTGTTTACTTTGGCAAGTGATTATTTTTGCCAACTATAGCAAACCGTTTAATTTTTTTTTTTTTGGGGGGGGGGGGGGGGGAATACCTTGGTTTTTTTTAATAACCTCCACCTTCCAATCCATAAGTTTTTTAATTTCTAGGTACTGTGTACAGAGTAAATCGAACTTGGTGTATGGACTCTCCTATTTATGGGTGGAGTGGTGTGTGTGTGTTTGTGTGTGTGTTTGTGTGTGTGTTTGTGTGTGTGTTTGTGTGTGTGTTTGTGTGTGTGTTTGTGTGTGTGTTTGTGTGTGTGTTTGTGTGTGTGTTTGTGTGTGTGTTTGTGTGTGTGTTTGTGTGTGTGTTTGTGTGTGTGTTTGTGTGTGTGTTTGTGTGTGTGTTTGTGTGTGTGTTTGTGTGTGTGTTTGTGTGTGTGTTTGTGTGTGTGTTTGTGTGTGTGTTTGTGTGTGTGTTTGTGTGTGTGTTTGTGTGTGTGTTTGTGTTTGTGTTTGTGTGTTTGTGTTTGTGTGTTTGTGTTTGTGTGTTTGTGTTTGTGTTTGTGTGTTTGTGTTTGTGTGTTTGTGTTTGTGTGTTTGTGTTTGTGTGTTTGTGTTTGTGTTTGTGTGTTTGTGTTTGTGTGTTTGTGTTTGTGTGTGTGTTTGTGTGTTTGTGTGTGTTTGTGTGTGTGTGTTTGTGTGTTTGTGTGTGTGTGTTTGTGTGTGTGTGTTTGTGTGTGTGTGTTTGTGTGTGTGTGTTTGTGTGTTTGTGTGTGTTTTTGTGTGTGTGTGTTTGTGTGTGTGTGTTTGTGTGTGTGTTTGTGTGTGTGTGTTTGTGTGTTTGTGTGTGTGTGTTTGTGTGTGTGTGTTTGTGTGTGTGTGTTTTTATGTGTGTGTGTGTGTGTGTGTGTGTTTGTGTGTGTGTGTTTGTGTGTGTGTGTTTGTGTGTGTGTTTGTGTGTGTGTGTGTGTGTTACCATTTTGTCCTAGGCACATGTCAATTAGACACTTGGCCTGTTGTATATAAGAGTGAGTGTGTATGTGTGTGTGTGTGTATGTGTGTGTGTATGTGTGTGTGTATGTGTGTGTGTGTGTGTGTGTGTATGTGTGTGTGTATGTATGTGTATGTGTGTGTGTCTGTGTGTGTGTATATATGTGTATATGTGTGTATATGTATGTGTGTATGTGTGTATGTGTGTATGTGTGTGTATGTGTGTGTATGTATGTGTGTATGTATGTGTGTATGTGTGTGTATGTGTGTGTATGTACTCACCTAGTTGTACTCACCTAGTTGAGGTTGCAGGGGTCGAGTCCAAGCTCCTGGCCCCGCCTCTTCACTGGTCGCTACTAGGTCACTCTCCCTGAACCATGAGCTTTATCGTACCTCTGCTTAAAGCTATGCATGGATCCTGCCTCCACTACATCGCTTCCCAAACTATTCCACTTGCTGACTACTCTGTGGCTGAAGAAATACTTCCTAATATTATCACCCTGTGATTCATCTGTGTCTTCAACTTCCAACTGTGTCCCCTTGTTGCTGTGTCCCATCTCTGGAACATCCTGTCTTTGTCTACTTTGTCAATTCCTCTCAGTATTTTGTATGTCGTTATCATGTCCCCCCTATCTCTCCTGTCCTCCAGTGTCGTCAGATTGATTTCCCTTAACCTCTCCTCGTAGGACATACCTTTTAGCTCTGGGACTACTCTTGTTGCAAACCTTTGCACTTTCTCTAGTTTCTTTACGTGCTTGGCTAGGTGTGGGTTCCAAACTGGTGCCGCATACTCCAATATGGACCTAACGTACACAGTCTACAGGGTCCTCTTCCTCTTCCCCCCTCCCCCTCTCCCTGTGTGTGTGTGTGTGTGTGTGTGTTCACCTAATTGTACTCTCCTAATTGTGGTTGCAGGGGTCGAGACTAAGCTCCTGGAACCCGCCTCTTCACCAACCGCTACTAGGTCCTCTCTCCCCCTGCTCTACGAGCTTCATCATACCTCGTCTTAAAACTATGTATAGTTCCTGCCTCCACTACATCGCTTGCCAGACTATTCCACTTCCTAACTACTCTATTACTGAAGAAATACTTCCTAACATCCCTTTGACTCAACTGAGTCTTCAGCTTCCAATTGTGACCCCTTGTTTCTGTGTCCCATCTCTGGAACATCCTGTCTCTGTCCACCTTGTCTATTCTATGCAGTATTTTGTATGTCGTTATCATGTCTCCCCTGGACCTCCTGTCCTTCAGTGTTGTCAAACCGATTTCCCTTAACCTTTCTTCTTAGGACATTCCCCTTAGTTCTGGAACTAGCCTTGTTGCAAACCTTTGCACTTTCTGTAATTTCTTGACGCGTTTGACCAGATGTGGGTTCCAAACTGGTGCTGCGTACTCCAGTATGGGCCTGACGTACACAGTGTGTGTGTTAGTTACCATTTTGTCCTAGGCACATGTCGATTAGACACTAGGCCTGTTGTGTGTGTGTAGGTGTGTAGGTGTGTTAGTTACCATTTTGTCCTAGGCACATGTCGATTAGACACTAGGCCTGTTGTATGTGTGTTTGCGTGTGCGTGTTTGTGTGCGTGCATGTGTGTGTGTGTTAGTTACCATTTTGTCCTAGGCACATGTAGATTAGACACTAGGCCTGTTGTGTGTGTGTGTGTGTGTGTGTGTGTGTGTGTGTGTGTGTTAGTTTCCATTTTGTCCTAGGCACATGTCGATTAGACACTAGGCCTGTTGTGTGTGTGTGTGTGTGTGTGTGTGTGTGTGTGTGTGTGTGTGTGTTAGTTTCCATTTTGTCCTAGGCACATGTCGATTAGACACTAGGCCTGTTGTGTGTGTGTAGGTGTGTGTGTGTGTGTTAGTTACCATTTTGTCCTAGGCACATGTCGATTAGACACTAGGCCTGTTGTGTGTGTGTGTGTGTGTGTGTGTGTGTGTGTGTGTGTGTGTTTGTGTGTGTGTGTGTTTGTGTGTGTGTGTGTTTGTGTGTGTGTGTGTTTGTGTGTGTGTGTGTGTTTGTGTGTGTGTGTTTGTGTGTGTGTGTTTGTGTGTGTGTGTTTGTGTGTGTGTGTGTTTGTGTGTGTGTGTGTTTGTGTGTGTGTGTGTTTGTGTGTTTGTGTGTTTGTGTGTGTGTGTGTGTGTGTTTGTGTGTGTGTGTGTGTGTGTGTTTGTGTGTGTGTGTGTTTGTGTGTGTGTGTGTTTGTGTGTGTGTGTGTTTGTGTGTGTGTGTGTTTGTGTGTGTGTGTTTGTGTGTGTGTGTGTTTGTGTGTGTGTGTGTTTGTGTGTGTGTGTGTTTGTGTGTGTGTGTGTGTGTTTGTGTGTTTGTGTTTGTGTGTGTTTGTGTTTGTGTGTGCGTGTTTGTGTGCTTGGGTGTGTGCGTGTTTGTGTGTGTGGTGTTTGTGTGTTTGTTTGTGTGTTTGCGTGTACTCGCCTAGTTGAGGTTGCGGGGGTAGAGTCCGAGCTCCTGGCCCCGTGTGTGTGTGTTGTAGTTGTAATTATAACTAACAGTTATAGTTAGAGTAAACATTTGAGTTATAAGCCAGCTCCCCATCAACCCAAAACCTAGACACCTCCCTTGTTTATTTATGATTTCGTGCTTTAATTCCATGGAAATCATCCTCTTTTTCTTCTCAGCACTGTCCTTTACACTTTGACCCATGGTTAGAAAAGCAAAATTTGGCAAATGACTGTCAAAAATGTAAGGAAAGCAGGAGAGAACTGCTCCCACAGCTGGGTAAACGGTACACTGAATTGGCTTCGGTCTGAAGCTCTCATTATAATTTATTAATTTAGGGAACTGACGCTCTATCAGTGTCGAGGCTCCTTGATGCTGGTGAGGAGCTCTTGGTCTAGGGAATTGGATATGTACTAGAGTTCTCTAAATTAAATAGTAATAATAAAAATAGTAATTATAATAGCGATAGCTTCAGTTCCCTAAGTTATCAATAATTATTTTTATCACAATTACGTACATATTATGTGCATGTACGTAATAACTATGAATGCTGCTGCTACTTGGCCAGCTGATTTCGGAACATCCGGTAAGCAGTACACATGTTTACATTGTTCTGGGAACAGTTCTCTCCTGCCTTACGTTTTTGAGTCATTTGGCCAAATTTCACTTCTCTAACCATGGGTCCTAAGAAAATAAGTGCAAAGGACAGTGCCGAGAAGAAAGAGGGCGATTTCCATGGAATTAAAGAATGAAATCGTAGATAAACATAAGCAAGGTGCACGAGTTGTGGATTTAGCCAGGCAGTACCAGCGAAGTACATCTATGTACAATACTAAAGGAGTCGATAAAAGCTATAGCATCAGCCAAGGGCGTTGCAATGTCTAAGCTACGGACCTCTGTCTATGAAAAGATGGAGACCCTGCTGCTGATGTGGTTGAGAGAAAAGCAGCTCGCAGGAGATGCCATGACTGAGGGTATCATCTGCAAGAAGGCATGAGGCAGTGAAAATAAGAAGTGAAAAGTTAAACAAAACAAATTGTACCAGTTATTTTATGTGATTTAGTGTTGTATACAATATTTTCAGTGTTTTCCTTAGAAAACTAGTGATCTACTGCTGTTAGCCTCAAAAATACTGTTCTCTTAAAATAAGAGTATGGGAAGATACTATATATGTAATCAAAGATGGACAGGAAATGGTGGACTCCTCCACTGCTTCCTCTGCCACCATATTACGGCCTATTTTATTCATTCTAGGGTATATATCTTTGTGTTAATTATATTGTTTGTTGTATTAGAATTAGATGAATTGATAGATAAATAAGCCATACAGATGATAATAGCAGCTCCTGCAACGGATTAAACTCTTTAAGTCACGGTTCCACTATACTTAATTTGAAATGTTGGTTACACTGGACAAATCACGGTTGCCTTGCGTCTGTAATAGTTAGGTGTATGGCATTTAAAATTCAATAAATGTGGTTGGTCTTCAAGCAAACCATAAGGGTAGTAAATATTCTCTTGCTAAATTTTTCACAAAAAAAAAAAATAACTTGTAAAAATGAATCGTGACCCTTTACCCAAGATACTGTTTACCTAGGTAACTTAAAATGTATGTTGCAAAAGTTTTCTAAATTTAAGTTTTTGAACAAAGGAAATGGGCAGCATTTTTGGTATATTTTTAAACTGCCCCTAAGAGCCTTTTATAGGATAGCAGTGAAGCAGTAGTGGAGCCATGCAGCTGGTGTTGACAGTCCACAAGTGATAGGCCTGGTTTGAAGAGCAAAATATAGTATGGTCTAGGGCATTTTGCAGTCTTACATTCATGAAACTTCCAGAATATAAACTTGCACTAGGCTTAAGCTTTAATTGTCCCTTCCCTAGTAGGAAAAAAAAAAAAATTCTTGAACCCAGGTGTACATGTAGTGTTATAAAATTAGTAATATATACTTAAGCACTTTAGTTTTGCATTGGATTTTGTCTGTTAAGACACATCTGCTTTCAGCCCTGGGCATAATGAACAGAAATGACAATTTATATTTAAATTTCAGCACCCTCGCCTAGTGACTCTTCTGCTTGCATAATGCTAGGAAATTTTAGTACCCAGCAAGGCATGTGTAAGTCTGATGGGAGCTTCAAGAAATAGCTTGCTGGTTGAAATAAACAGGCTGGAGACTAAACAGCTGGGAGAATTCACTGAAGTTCTAAGAGGCTGGCTTCAGAATATGGTAAGTTTGATATGCTTTGTAAGTATGGAGATAATTTAGTCAATTCTAACGTGCCTGAAAAATATGATGAAATTACATTTTCCAAGTTTGTGGTTTCCAACAGAAGACTTTGTCTAATGGTGGTTTGTGGTGTCTGATAATTACTGCTATTTTTAAAGAAAAAAAACCAAGTGGGGTTTTCTTTTAACACTTCATTTCTTTATTGCAGTATCTACTAGACTGCTAAATACCAGGTAAGGCTACCAAGGCTCAGGTCTGTTTTTTCCAAATTATAGAAACATTGCACTTGCAGATTTTTTTTACTTAAAATTAATGTTCCTAACAGGTTGGCATGATAATTTGGTAGTTAATATGCTGTGTAAGTAAGTTATGTTGAATAGTCAATTTGTAAATGACCTGAAGAAATGATGAAATTACATTTTCCAAGTTTGTGGTTTCCAACAGAAGACTTTGTCTAATGATGGTTTCTGGTGTCTGATAATTACTGCTACTTTTAAAGAAACAAAAAGTGGGGTTTTCTTTTAACATTTCATTTCTTTATTACAGAATCTACTAGACTGCTAAAATACCAGGCAAGACTACCGAAGCTTGTGTAATGTTTTAGGAAAAAAAATTAGCAACTTTGTGACAGTATTAAAATAAGTCTCTTCATTAAATGTAATGTTGCAGGTAAGTGGCCAAGCTATCATGGACAGAAATATTAACTTGGTATTCTATTTTCATGAATTAGTGCTACTGGTAATGACTAGTCAGCAGTTAATTGCCAATACTTTGTGTATATATAGGGGTAGCTTTATGGATAGAGAAATTAATTAGTTTGGACATTAAGGGGCGGTACAAGGTGTGCGGCACGTGAGCGAAATTTATTTGAAGAAATTATGGAAATTTTTTTTCATATAGAAAAACAGTAACTGGCAACACAATGGTACCAGAATTGATGTTCAACGACGTTTCTACAAGAAATTATTCATACCAGGTATGGTGACGGCGATGTGCGTAGCGTGTCTGCTCTCAGCCCATACATTTTTTGGAATTTTTTCCTTTATTTTTTATCGCTTTTTCTTGCATTATTCTTTCTAATAGACTATTTGTCATCATAAAAAAGTAGGCGGAGCTTATCTGTAGACTTCTAGCCAATCTGGAACCATTGGGGAACACCACAGTATTTCCACTCTAGAGAGTGGCTTATTTATCTATCAGAATTGATCTAATATGATATAATACACTATAAATAATGAACATGTTATATACTCTAGACTGAATAAAATGGGCCATATGGCGAGAGTCCACCAGCAATATTAGATATAAAATTATTACCCCTCGTCTCCATGTCGTAGTTTTTGGCCTTCAGTAAGAGAAAACAGTGTTTTGAAGAGGATAACTCCAGTAGAACATCAGTTTACTAAGGAAACCACCGAAACAAATGGGACTTTTGCGGAAAAACAATTGAGATGGCGGGCCGGCCGGCGTTCCAGGCCTATATCTCGGAAGTAACTTATTCACTTATTTCGCTTAACTACGCCTTTATTACTTAAGTAGGATAATATTCACAGAAATTGCAAAATGATTCTTTTAATGATGCACTTTTTGAAATATTCCAAATATTTTGGGATTGATGGAGTAAAGGGCAGGTTTTTTTTTTTTTTTTTTTTTTTTGCACTAAAGTCTAAGAACTAAAACTTTATATTTTTTTTTTTTTTGGTGGAATAAAGGAAAGATATTTAGAGGAAAGTGCATCGTTAAAAAATCGTATTAGCATTGTTCTCGGTACGAAGTGCCCAAACAACCTTACGTCGTCCCATATAGGACTACCATCCTGCCAAAGGATATTTTTTAATTTTTTTGTTTGGCATATCTTGACAAATATTTTCAGTAAATAGTGTATGTACACCGTCTTGTGCATCAACAATGAAAGAAATCTGAGGGTAAAAAAAATGGACCAAAGTTATACTGCCCCTTAATGTTGTCCAAAGAAATTTAGGAATGGCAAGTGTTTGAAATTTGTTAGCACGGGTAAAATATCAACTTTCATGCTACGGATGATAACTTTTGTATGAATCCTGCAGTCACTACACAGCAAAGCCAGAAATGGTTGAACCCATTGTTGTGGACTAAAGGGTATGTGTCAATCTTGCTAAAATGCTGTCTGATTATACTAAAGGTTGATTTAAGGAAATTAATGGAAGTTCAGATTGCTAATTAAATATTTCTTGCAGGAGGAAGTCCTGATTAAGAAGTGGTCTGGATACTGTAATAGGTTAGTGTCAAAATGTCTTGTTGCTAATGTAACTTGGGTAGTTTGAAGGTAAACTAAAGAATGAAAGCTCAAAGTATAACGCTCATTTTACACTACGTACTTTCTTTTCTCGGCTGATGGAAGGCATTGTAATGCAATTATGCAGTCCTAACATGACATGATTGATAATTATTACTTGATATCTCTGAGAGAAGTCAAAAGGATTCTGAGATTAAAAAAGAAAAAAAAAAATTAGTGTGCTGGATCTGTACTAAATATATACTATACACTTCCAGATTGGTGCAGTTGGAAGCCATTTTACACAACCTTAGGTATGTATCAGCATGCAGTTATATAACACATTTTTATTTTTTTTTTCTTCATAATAGTGTTCTTTGATAATTTAAGAATCTGTAATGTTTAAAAGACTGATGCTTTATTTTGTTTGGAAATTGACAAGTATATCATAGTTGAATTGTTGAAATTTGATTTGATTACTCCCTGGCCTTCAACCGGAATCCTCCCTTGCTTTCAAATTCTGAGCTGTATTAATTTTAAAAACTTGTCAGATCAAGCCACACTGCAAATGTTTGCATATACAGCCTGTGGAAGTAGGGCAAAGTAATGTAAACTAAATGAAATAAAACTCGCTTTTCCTCCATAACAGTTCTAGACAAATTGTGGGTGAATTTCACAGGTACAGTCCTGAAATATTTTACTTACATAACTGGAGAGAACTAGCACATCTAAAACAGAATGAACTTGCTGTTATAGTTGTACCTCAGTGACTTTAGCAACAGTGGGTCACTGCACTGTCCCTCCTTTAACCCTTTCAGGGTTGCTGTACTAGTACGCATAAATTCTAGCACCTTCAGATCTAGCAAGAGAAAGCTGGTAGGCCTACATATGAAAGAATGGGTCTGTGGTCAGTGTGCACAGTATAAAAAGAATCCTGCAGCACAGTGCATAATAAGAAAAAAATAAACTGTTTTTGCTTTAAAACAGCAACTTTGCAGTGTATTTTCTTAAGCTATTTATGGTTGTATTCTAGTCTTTCTAGTCTCATTTTATAGAATGGAAGATATATTACGGAAATTGAGACTATTTTGATTGGTTTCACAACTAAAAGTGCCTTGAAATTGAGCTCAGTAGCAGAAATGTTTTGGTTTTTGCCAAAGTTCAAAAGTAAACAAATCATGCCACACGTCCAATACATGTCAACTGGCGAGTCTAATATTCTTTCACAAGTGTGCTGATATTATTTATACCATTTCTAATGTAGTCTGCATAACGGTAAATCTTTAATATTTTTGCAAGAATAAAAATTCAAAGTGGAAAGCAAAAGTAATGGAAGAGACCTGTGGACGTGACTCATGAACAGAAAAAAGGTATTTTAGTGCCAGGAGTGTCTTGTTTATTCTGGACCCTATTTGGAAATTGGCAACTTTTGAAAGTTGTGTGAAATTGACAAAACTGCCAATTTTTGACCACTTCATTGGATAGTTGAAATTGGTAAGAGTGGTTTCTTGTACTTGTTACATAGAAAAAGTGGAGTTCTATCGAAATGGTTGATTTGTCTACTGGTACATTGGAATTGGCCGGAAATAGGGCCTAGTGGGTGAAATTACTGATGCGTAAACTTCGTGGAGACCGCTAACTTTGCGAGGGCATAGTTCAGTAAGTTTTCCATCAGACTTCATACTTTTGGTGTCTTTATGATCAAGAGAAGATTCTCTATCATTTCATAAGAAAAAATTTTTTTCTTTCCCAGAAATTTCCAACCCTGAGAAAAAGTTTAGGAGAGGGCCTGCCGACCCTGAGAGGGTTAATGCCCTCCTCAGCTCCCCAAATTCATCTGGACCTTTAATTATATGAACCTCTCATTCTTTAATTTATTAAATGAAATTTTCAGCCAGTAATGCTGCTTATTTATCTAGTTGTAGACTGTACTACTGAAATTTGGTTGTCCAATCCTAACTAAAGTAACTGACTAAACCATACCACGGGCGGGATTTGAACCCGCGGCAAGTCTCAAAACTAAAGTAATTTGTTGGTCCCATTTAAACAATATACCATTTTCATATTACATAAAATTGTGCATAAATGCATAACATAAGGACTACTTGCAGTTATCTTGATATATCATAATACCTCCATAGCAGGTGGGTATGCTAAATATTGGCCACTACTAGATACCATACCTATTTTGTGGGTTGATACCCTATATAAGGAGGCAAAAATTAAACTTCTGTAGGTACGTTTAATCAAAACTTAGTCCAATCCCTGCCTCCAGTATTTTCATTATCAGCCTTATTATGGCCAGATTAGTATGCATTTGAACCCTTCCAGTTGCCTATTTACTCATTTCATGGTCCTCTGTTATTGCAGATATACAGTGGACCCTTGGTTATCAGCCATAATCAGTTCCAGGTCAGCCTAAAACCGAAATGGCCGAAAACGGAAATATTTACCCTAAGAGAGTGCAAAAGGAGAGCAGATGATAGAGTGGGAGAGGCACTGTCAAGAAATTTTAATGAAAATAAGAAAAAATTTTGGAGTGAGTTAAACAAGTTAAGAAAGCCAAGGGAAAATATGGATTTGTCAGTTAAAAACAGAGTAGGGGAGTTAGTAGATGGGGAGATGGAGGTATTAGGTAGATGGCGAGAATATTTTGAGGAACTTTTAAATGTTAAGGAAGAAACAGAGGCAGTAATTTCATGCACTGGTCAGGGAGGTATACCATCTTTTAGGAGTGAAGAAGAGCAGAATGTAAGTGTGGGGGAGGTACGTGAGGCATTACGTAAAATGAAAGGGGGTAAAGCAGCTGGTACTGATGGGATCATGACAGAAATGTTAAAAGCAGGGGGGGATATAGTGTTGGAGTGGTTGGTACTTTTGTTCAATAAATGTATGAAAGAGGGGAAGGTACCTAGGGATTGGCGGAGAGCATGTATAGTCCCTTTATATAAAGGGAAAGGGGACAAAAGAGACTGTAAAAATTATAGAGGAATAAGCTTACTGAGTATACCAGGAAAAGTGTACGGTAGGGTTATAATTGAAAGAATTAGAGGTAAGACAGAATGTAGGATTGCGGATGAGCAAGGAGGTTTCAGAGTGGGTAGGGGATGTGTAGATCAAGTGTTTACATTGAAGCATATATGTGAACAGTATTTAGATAAAGGTAGGGAAGTTTTTATTGCATTTATGGATTTAGAAAAGGCATATGATAGAGTGGATAGAGGAGCAATGTGGCAGATGTTGCAAGTATATGGAATAGGTGGTAAGTTATTAAATGCTGTAAAGAGTTTTTATGAAGATAGTGAGGCTCAGGTTAGGGTGTGTAGAAGAGAGGGAGACTATTTCCCGGTAAAAGTAGGTCTTAGACAGGGATGTGTAATGTCACCATGGTTGTTTAATATATTTATAGATGGGGTTGTTAAGGAAGTAAATGCTAGGGTGTTTGGGAGAGGGGTGGGATTAAATTATGGGGAATCAAATTCAAAATGGGAATTGACACAGTTACTTTTTGCTGATGATACTGTGCTTATGGGAGATTCTAAAGAAAAATTGCAAAGGTTAGTGGATGAGTTTGGGAATGTGTGTAAAGGTAGAAAGTTGAAAGTGAACATAGAAAAGAGTAAGGTGATGAGGGTGTCAAATGATTTAGATAAAGAAAAATTGGATATCAAATTGGGGAGGAGGAGTATGGAAGAAGTGAATGTTTTCAGATACTTGGGAGTTGACGTGTCGGCGGATGGATTTATGAAGGATGAGGTTAATCATAGAATTGATGAGGGAAAAAAGGTGAGTGGTGCGTTGAGGTATATGTGGAGTCAAAAAACGTTATCTATGGAGGCAAAGAAGGGAATGTATGAAAGTATAGTAGTACCAACACTCTTATATGGGTGTGAAGCTTGGGTGGTAAATGCAGCAGCGAGGAGACGGTTGGAGGCAGTGGAGATGTCCTGTTTAAGGGCAATGTGTGGTGTAAATATTATGCAGAAAATTCGGAGTGTGGAAATTAGGAGAAGGTGTGGAGTTAATAAAAGTATTAGTCAGAGGGCAGAAGAGGGGTTGTTGAGGTGGTTTGGTCATTTAGAGAGAATGGATCAAAGTAGAATGACATGGAAAGCATATAAATCTATAGGGGAAGGAAGGCGGGGTAGGGGTCGTCCTCGAAAGGGTTGGAGAGAGGGGGTAAAGGAGGTTTTGTGGGTAAGGGGCTTGGACTTCCAGCAAGCGTGCGTGAGCGTGTTAGATAGGAGTGAATGGAGACGAATGGTACTTGGGACCTGACGATCTGTTGGAGTGTGAGCAGGGTAATATTTAGTGAAGGGATTCAGGGAAACCGGTTATTTTCATATAGTCGGACTTAAGTCCTGGAAATGGGAAGTACAATGCCTGCACTTTAAAGGAGGGGTTTGGGATATTGGCAGTTTGGAGGGATATGTTGTGTATCTTTATATGTGTATGCTTCTAGACTGTTGTATTCTGAGCACCTCTGCAAAAACAGTGATAATGTGCGAGTGTGGTGAAAGTGTTGAATGATGATGAAAGTATTTTCTTTTTGGGGATTTTCTTTCTTTTTTGGGTCACCCTGCCTCGGTGGGAGACGGCCGACTTGTTACAATTAATCCATTCCATGACCAAAAATGTTAACAAAAAATACATTTTTTGAAGATTTTTACGTACACAACAATGAGAACTAAATAAAATAGTACGTAAACAATTAAATCGCCATTACATACCTTCATTGAAGACTCCTGTAAGTTACAGTAAGTGTAAATAAAGTGAAATTTTTTTTTTGGGGGGGGGAATATTTGTGTACCTGGGCTGTTGCATATAATAGGCCTATATCTCGGGAGTAAGTTATTTACCTGTTTGGAGCCACAGACCAAATATTTATGGACAAATTGACCTGATTTTCACAACATAGAAGCACAATTGCTCTACAAGCACTTGTTAAGATTTTTGACGTATCCTAAATATTTTCAGATTTGTGGATAAACAAGGGCGATATCTTCCTAAATGTTAAGAAACATAGGAACTATTTTTTCTAGAACTAATAAGGTTTATTATGAGGAAGGATGGAGTTAGTGCTCTCAGCAGTTTGTCAAAACCACTTTTCCAAGTACCACTTTAGCCCTATGCCCTGCCAAGTGTAATTTTTTGTAAATTTATTTTTTTTTTGATTTTCACCCGATCTTTCTGGCACTTCGTCAAATCGGTTGATATAAGCTTCTGTTAGTACACCAAAATTGAACAAAATCGGTCTACAAATAAGTGGACAAATTTTTGTTTACACGCCCCTAAGCGCAGACCGATTACTGGGATTTATATAGTGTAAGGAACAGAAGTTCAGCAATTGCATTACAGCTTTATACATCATTAGTAAGCTCAGTTCTGGTCTCCATATTACAGAATGGACATAAATTTGTTAGGAAACATTCGGCATAGAATGACGAAATTAATACATAACATTAGAAATCTTCCTCGTGAAGAAAAATTGAAAGACCATTTAACCCTTAAACTGTCCAAACATAGATCTACGTTCACATGTGTACTGCTTCAAAAGTAGATCTGTTTTTTTTTTTTACATACTTTCAAATGTAGATCTACATTTGGACAGTTTAAGGGTTAAATTACATTAACTTGTCAGATGAAGAATGAGGGGAGACATGATCGAAATGTGGAAGATGGGTATTAATCAAGGGGATATAAATAGTTTTGAGGACCTACAGTAATGTATTCAAATTAGAGAAGTTTAGATTTAGAAGGGATATAGGAAAGTATTGGTTTGGAAATAAGGTAGTTGAGTGGAATAGTGTGCTAAGTTGGGTTATTGAGGCTGAAACCTTGTAGTTTCAAATATAGGTTGGATAAATACTTGACAGGGGTTGGATTTGATTGGGACTTGCATGCAAGTGGATAGTTATCAGAGCTTTTCTTGGGGTAGCATTGAAATTTGGGTTGAGCAAATATTTTTGGTGGGATGGATTGTGAAGAACCTGCCTAGTATGGGCCAACAGGCCTACTGCAGTGTTCCTCCTTTGTTCTTACGTATTGTAGAATTGGGCAATTTCAGTTTTACTGTAACTACAATCTGGCAAATTAAAGGCTTTTTATTTTTTTAATAGTGATGAGATTTGACACCTCTTCTGAGACCATTATGCTGTACATGGTTGAACTGAAAAAAAAATAATAAAATAAAAAAAAATAATGTACATTGTTACACTAAATAAATGTTTTTCCTTTTGTTTCAGGAATTGGAAAGTGCTTGGAATTTCTTGTGAGTAAAATGGACAGTTCATAATGTCATTAAACTATTCTGAAAGCTTTTCTTCATGTCATAACCCCTTTGTGTTAATCAGTCAGTACAAAACCGTGCCAGGAATGGTAACAACCCAGTTTTATGGGCTAGTGTCAATCTTGCCAAAATGCAATATCTGTATTAATATACTTGCATCTACCTTTAAGTAGAGATTACTAATTGATCTTTTCCTGCAGGAGTGGATATGATTGCTTTGCCTTTGAATGGTATTTTTATTCTACTGGAGCCCAGACCTGGGCAAGGCTTAAAAAATCAACTAAGCTGTTGCTTCTGGCCTACATGTCCACCACAGCCTGGTTGACCTGGCACCTGGTGATAATTGTCCAGTTTCATCTTTAAGATTTCTGCATTTGTCAGTGTTCTCAATCTGGTAAGATATTCAGATTGGTTCGAGTACTGGTAGATTAGTGTCAAATGTACGTTGGAAGTTGTTCATGTGACTTAATGATGAGAAATGTTTATCTTGACTCCTGAATTAAAGCTCAACAGGACTGACATACCTTAAGTAAAGGTCTGATATGTAGCTTAGGTGAAAACTAATTCTATTAAATTTTCCCAGGTGGAGGCTGGTGCTCTGTGAAAAGGTAATTATGGTATCCTGTTGGCATTAAATTGTAGTTGCTTTATTTGAGAGAAACCAAAAAGATTTAAAGTAATTTTATGATGACTTGTGTATCAAAATATTTATGTTGACATAATAAATTCCTCGTTTCTGATAGATTAAGAAGCTTAATTATATAGTTGAGTTTAGCAGGGGACTGATGCTCTTTTCTTTTTTTCCAGAGGGACAAATGTATCATGGGTAAGTTGCTGCCTGCACACTTTCACTTTCATTAGACCTAGAGCTCCATTCTGTGAACTTTGTTTAATCAGTGTGTGAGCGAGTGCGAGTGTGTGAGCGTGTGTGTGAGTGAGCAAGTGTGTGAGCGAGCGTGGGGATGTGTGTGTACTCGCCTATTTGTGGTTGCAGGGGTCGAGTCAGCTCCTGGCCTCGCCTCTTCACTGATTGCTACTAGGTCCTCTCTGCTCCATGAGCTTTATCGTACCTCGCCTTAAAACTATGTATGGTTCCCGCCTCCACTACTTCACTTTCTAGGCTATTCCACGGCTTGACTACTCTGACTGAAGAAATACTTCCTAACACTGGTTTTTAATGAGCAGTGCAACTCCTCCCTCTGTCTGATATCCTGATGGAAAGATTGAATCTGTTATTATTCTGGTGAGTTTTGTTTGCGAGTGCTATGTTTGAGGGATGTCTCCTTGATTCTTTCGTGCCACTCCTCATACTTTTGTTATTCCATCTGCATTTGTATACCACACCTTCAACTTCTTTTCTAAGATTGTGGTCTGGGAGGTGTATTGGGGTTGGGGAAGTGGGAGACCTGATGAGGAACTGTGGGTGGTTGCTGCGGGGGTGGAGTTTGTAATGCAGTGAGTGGGGGCATTGGATATGGCATGGGTGTTTTGGTTTAGTGTTTGGCTGCACTGGGGTTGACCTGGTTGGGAGGCTTCTATAGGAAGTTGAGGGAGGCTGTATTTGATCTTCCTGTGTCTGGGATCTCCTGTCTTCTCCATCCCCTCTTTCCTCCTTTCGCCTTTGTACTATCTGTTTCTGCTTGTGTTTTGTGGCGGTAGAGATGCACCTTCCTGTATGCCGACATGTCCCTTAATCGTGCTTTCTCCTGAAGGATCCTGTTCAGAGTGGGTTCTGCCTTGAAGGTCACTTTCACTGGCCGGGTGTTTTTTTTACAACCCCCCCCCCCCCTATTCTCCGAAAATTTTCCAGCTGGATTGTCTTCTATTGCTTTCATGATGCTTTCAATTGCTTTTTCTCCTTGTTTTCTTGCTTCATGTGTTTCCCCCCTTCAACTCACCCATTCATTCTCCCACTGCATATCCCTGTGTATCCCCTCATTCAATTTAATTTCCTCCATTTCAGCTTTCCTTTCTTCAGTTTCACTAGCTAATGTACTTTGGCTCAGTGGCCTGTCATTTTCCCTTCCCAGCTTTCCCTGTGGTCTGTTAGGGCCTCCACATATAGCTTAGCTCTTTCATTTACTAGTCTCCACTGATTGAGTTTCTACATGCAGTTTTGCTCCTTTCCCTACAGTTCCCTTATTTGTGACCGAGGTAGCAGTCTGTTGTCAATCCCAAAATGTTCTTTAGTTCTTCAGGCTGTTTCAGATTTTTCAGTTCCTCTTCTAAACTCTGTATCCTGGTCTCTGCTTTGACTTGCACCTCCCACTTCCTGCTTTCCATGTCTATCCTCTCTTCCATTCTCATGCTAAGTTCTTCTAGTTTCTTTTCTCATTCATGTTCCCTTTTTGTGAGCTGTGCTGCCCAATTTTCCTTTGCAGTTTCCTCCTCCTGTCCCTTGGTTTTTCTTGTTGCTCTCTGGCAACCCATTTTTGTTTTATCCTGATGCCTCAGAGTGGGGAAACCTATGCAATTCTGTATGTTAGGTTAGTATTTTATGTCAGAGTGTGGGGGGGGGGGAGGTAGAGGAGGAACTGTGGCTATGTGGGAGAGTAGTGGGAGTGGGTGAGAGGGAGAGGTGGGGAGCGGGAGGGTGGAAGAGGGAGGGGAGGGATCAGGTGAAGGAGTGAGATGTCTGGGGGAGGGGGGAGTGTATGTGAGAGTCTGGCAATGTGTTTGTGGTATTGTTGGTTTGTGGTGTTGTTGGTTTGTGGTGTTGTTGGTTTGTGGTGTTGTTGGTTTGTGGTGTTGTTGGTTTGTGGTGTTGTTGGTTTGTGGTGTTGTTGGTTTGTGGTGTTGCGTTGTGTTGGTTTGTGGTGTTGTTGGTTTGTGGTGTTGTTGGTTTGTGGTGTTGTTGGTTTGTGGTGTTGGTTTGTGCTGTTGTTGGTTTGTGGTGTTGTTGGGTTGTGGTGTGTGTTCGCTTAGTTACCATATTGTCCTAGTGCAGGTGTATGTACGTACTCGCCTAGTTGTATTCGCCAAGTTGAGGTTGCGGGTGTAGAGTCCGAGCTCCTGGCCCCGCCTCTTCACTGATCGCTACTAGGTCACTCCCTGAACCGTGAGCTTTATCATACCTCTGCATCGATCCTGCCTCCACTACATTGCTTCCCAAACTATTCCACTTACTGACTACTCTGTGGCTGAAGAAATACTTCCTAAACATCCCTGTGATTCATCTGTGTCTTCAATCTCTGGAACATCCTGTCTTTGTCCACCTTGTCAATTCCTCTCAGTATTTTGTATGTCATTATCATGTCCCCCCTATCTCTCCTGTCCTCCAGTGTCGTCAGGTTGATTTCCCTTAACCTCTCCTCGTAGGACATACCTCTTAGCTCTGGGACTAGTCTTGTTGCAAACCTTTGCACTTTTAGTTTCTTTACGTGCTTGGCTAGGTGTGGGTTCCATACTGGTGCCGCAAACTCCAATATGGGCCCAACGTACACGGTGTACAGTGTCCTGAACGATTCCTTATTAAGATGTCGGAATGCTGTTCTGAGGTTTGCTAGGCGCCCATATGCTGCAGCAGTTATTTGGTCGATGTGCGCTTCAAATGTGCCTGGTGTTATACTCGCCCCAAGATCTTTTTCCTCAAGTGAGGTTTGTAGTCTGGCCCCCCCTAGACTGTACTCAGTCTGCGGTCTTCTTTGCCCTTCCCCAATCTTCATGACTTTGCACTTGGTGTGATTGAACTCCAGGAGCCAATTGCTGGACCAGGTCTGCAGACTGTCCAGATCCCTTTGTAGTTCTGCCTGGTCTTCGATAGTGAATTCTTCTCGTCAACTACCTGTCATCTGCAAACAGGGACACTTCGGAGTCTATTCCTTCAGTCATGTCGTTCACAAATACCAGAAACAGCACTGGTCCTAGGACTGACCCCTGTGGGACCCCGCTGGTCACAGGTGCCCACTCTGACACCTCGCCACGTACCACGACTCGCTGCTGTCTTCCTGACAAGTATTCCCTGATCCATTGCAGTGCCTTCCCTGTTATCCCTGCTTGGTCCTCCAGTTTTTGAACCAATCTCTTGTGTGGAACTGTGTCGAGTGCCTTCTTGCAGTCCAAGAATATGCAATCCACCCACCCCTCTTGTCTTACTGCTGTCACCATGTTATAGAACTCCAGTAGGTTTGTGACACAGGATTTCCCATCCCTGAAACCATGTTGGCTGCTGTTGACGAGATCATTACTTTCTAGGTGTTCCACCACTCTTCTCCTGATAATCTTCTCCATGATTTTGCGTACTATACATGTCAGTGACACTGGTCTGTAGTTTAATGCTTCATGTCTGTCTCCTTTTTTAAAGATTGGGACTACATTTGCTGTCTTCATCTCAGGCAATCTCCGTTTCGATAGATGTATTGAATATTGTTATTAGTGGTACACATAGCGCCTCTGCTCCCTCTCTCAATACCCATGGGGAGATGTTATCTGGCCCCCATTGCCTTTGAGGTATCTAGCTCACTCAAGCCTCTGCACTTCCTCCTTGGTTGTGTGCACTGTCCAGCACATGGTGTGCCCCACCTGTGTGTGTGTGTATGGGGGAGGTGTGAGGGGGAAATACTGCTAACGTGTGTGTGTGCGCGCGCGCGTGCCTACATGACTATTCTACTGCCTTGCTGGCATTTCTAAAAATGCTTAGGCTTTAATTGTCCCTTCCCTAGTAGGCCAAAAAAAAAAAAAAATTGAACCCAGGTATACATGTAGTGTTATAAAATTAGTAATGTATACGTAGGCACTTTAGTTTTGCATTGGATTTTCTGTTAAGACACCTGCTTTCAGCCCTGGGCATAATGAACAGATGTGACAATTTATATTTAAATTTCAGCACCCTCGCCTAGTGACTCTTCTGCTTGCAAAATGCTAGGAAATCTTAGTACCTGGCAAGGCATGTGTAAGTCTGATGGGAGCTTCAAGAAATGGCTGGCTGGTTGAAATCAATAGGTTGGAGACTGTAGACAGCTGGGAGAATTCACTGAAGTTCTAAGAGGCTGGCTTCAGAATATGGTAAGTTTAATGCGCTTTGTAAGTATGGAGATAATTTAGTCAATTGTAACGTGCCTGAAAAATATGATGAAATTACTTTTTCCAAGTTTGTGGTTTCCAACAGAAGTTTGTCTAATGATGGTTTGTGGTGTCTGATAATTACTGCTATTTTAAAAGAAACAAACAAACCAAGTGGTGTTTTCTTTTAACACTTCATTTCTTTATTACAGTATCTACTAGACTGCTAAATACCAGGTAAGGCTACCAAGGCTCAGGTCTGTTTTTTCCAAATTATAGAAACATTGCACTTGCAGATTTTTTTACTTAAAATTAATGTTCCTAACAGGTTGGCATGATAATTTGGTAGTTAATATGCTGTATAAGTTATGTTGAATAGTTAATTTGTAAATGACCTGAAGAAATGATGAAATTACATTTTCCAAGTTTGTGGTTTCCAACAGAAGACTTTGTCTAATGATGGTTTGTGGTGTCTGATAATTACTGCAATTTTAAAAGAAACAAACAAACCAAGTGGTGTTTTCTTTTAACACTTCATTTCTTTATTACAGTATCTACTAGACTGCTAAATACCAGGTAAGGCTACCAAGGCTCAGGTCTGTTTTTTCCAAATTATAGAAACATTGCACTTGCAGATTTTTTTACTTAAAATTAATGTTCCTAACAGGTTGGCATGATAATTTGGTAGTTAATATGCTGTATAAGTTATGTTGAATAGTTAATTTGTAAATGACCTGAAGAAATGATGAAATTACATTTCCCAAGTTTGTGGTTTCCAACAGAAGACTTTGTCTAATGATGGTTTCTGGTGTCTGATAATTACTGCTATTTTTAAAGAAAAAAACCAAGTGGGATTTTCTTTTAACACTTCATTTCTTTATTACAGAATCTACTAGACTGCTAAAATACCAGGTAAGACTACCAAAGCTTGTGTAATGTTTTAGGAAAAAAATTAGGAACTTTGTGACAGTATTAAAATAACTGTCTCTTCATTAAATGTAATGTTGTAGGTAAGTGGCCAAGCTATCATGGACAGAAATATTAACTTGGTATTCTATTTTCGTGAATTAGTGCTGCTGGTAATGATGACTAGTCAGCAGTTAATTGCCAATACTTTGTGTATATATAGAAGTACCTTTATGGATAGAGAAATTAATTAGTTTGGGCATTAAGGGGCAGTACAAGGTGTGCAGCACGTGAGCGAAGTTTATTCAAAAAAATTATGGAAATTGTTTTTCATATAGAAAAACAGTAGATCTGGCAACACAATGGCACCAGAATCGTTTCAACGACGTTTCTACAAGAAATTAGTCATATCAGGTATGGTGACGGCGATGTGCGTAGCGTGTCTGCTCTCAGCCCATACATTTTTTGGAATTTTTTCCTTTATTTTTTATTGCTTTTTCTTGCATTATTCTTTCCAATAGACTATTTGTCATCATATAGTAGGCGGAGCTTATCCGTAGACTTCTAGCCAATCTGGAACCATCGGGGAACACCACAGTATTCCCGCTCCAGAGAGTGGCTTATTTATCTATCAGAATTGATTTAATATGATATAATACACTATAGATAACGAACATGTTATATACTCTAGACTGAATAAAATGGGCCATAATATGGCGAGAGTCCACCAGCAATATTTGATATAAAATTATTACCCCTCGTCTCCATGTCGTATTTTTTTGGGCCTTCAGTAAGAGAAAACGGTGTTTTGAAGAGGATAACGCCAATAGAATAAGTTTACTAAGGAAACCACAAACAAACTGGACTTTCGCAAAAACAAAAAAAAATTCGAGACGGCCAGCGTTCCAGGCCTATATCTCGGAAGTAACTTATTCACTTTAGTAACTACGCCTTTATTACTTGAGTAGGATAATATTCACAAATTGCAAAATGATTCTTTAAATGATGCACTTATCAAAATATTCCAAATATTTTGGGATTGATGTGGGAGTAAACCGCAGATTTTTTGCAAAAGTCTATTAACTAACAAACTTTTTTTTTTTTTGTGTGTGGAATAAAGGAAAGATATTTAGAGGAAAGTGCATCGTTAAAAAATCGTATTAGCATTATTCTCGGTACCAAGTGCTCAAACAACCTTACATCGTCCCATATAGGAGTACCATCCTGCCAAAGGATATTTTCATTTTTTTTTTTACAGTTTGGGATATCTTATTGACAATATTTTCAGTAAATAGTGTATGTACACAGTCTTGTGCATCAAGAATGAAAGAAATCCGAGGGTAGAAAAATGGACCAAAGTTATACTGCCCCTTAATGTTGTCCAAAGAAATTTAGGAATGGCAAGTGTTTGAAATTTGTTAGCACGGGTAAAATATCAACTTTCATGCTACGGATGATAACTTTTTGTATGAATCCTGCAGTCACTACACAGCAAAGCCAGAAATGGTTGAACCCATTGTTGTGGACTAAAGGGTATGTGTCAATCTTGCTAAAATGCAGTCTGATTATACTAAAGGTAGATTTAAGGAAATTAATGGAAGTTCAGATTGCTAATTAAATATTTCTTGCAGGAGGAAATCCTGATTAAGAAGTGGTCTGGATACTGTAATAGGTTAGTGTCAAAATGTCTTGTTGCTAATGTAACTTGGGTAGTTTGAAGGTAAACTAAAGAATGAAAGCTCAAAGTATAACTCTCATTTTACACTACGTACTCTTTTCTCGGCTGATGGAAGGCATTGTAATGCAATTATGCAGTCCCAACATGACATGATTGATAATTATTACTTGATATCTCTGAGAGAAGTCAAAAGGATTCTGAGATTAAAAAAGAAAAAAAAAATTATGTGCTGGATCTGTACTAAATATATACTATACACTTCCAGATTGGTGCAGTTGGAAGCCATTTTACACAACCTTAGGTATGTATCAGCATGCAGTTATGTAACACCTTTTTATTTTTATTTTTTCTTCATAGTAGTGTTCTTTGATAATTTAAGAATCTGTAATGTTTAGAAGACTGATGCTTTATTTTGTTTGGAAATGCACAAGTATATCATGGTTGAATTGTTCAAACTTGATTTGATTATTCCCTGGCCTTCACCTGGAATCCTCCCTTGCTTTCAAATTCTGAGCTGTATTAATTTTAAAAACTTGTCAGATCAAGCCACACTGCAAATGTTTGCAAATACAGCCTGGGGAAGTAGGGCAAAGTAATGTAAACTAAATGAAATAAAACTAGATTTTCCTCCATAACAGTTCTAGACAAATTGTGGGTGAATTTCACAGGTACAGTCCTGAAATATTTTACTTGCATAACTGGAGAGAACTAGCACATCTAAAACAGAATGAACTTGCTGTTATAGTTGTACCTCAGTGACTTTAGCAACAGTGGGTCACAGCACTGTCCCTCCTTTAACCCTTTCAGGGTTGCTGTACTAGTACTCAAATTCTAGCGCCTTCAAATCTAGCAAGAGAAAGCTGGTAGGCCTACATATGAAAGAATGGGTCTGTGGTCAGTGTGCACAGTATAAAAAGAATCCTGCAGCACAGTGCATAATAAGAAAAAAAACAACTGTTTTTGCTTTAAAAATTGCTACTTTGCAGTGTATTTTCTTAGGCTATTTATGGTTGTATTCTAGTTTTTCTAGTCTCATTTTATAGAATGGAAGATGTATTACAGAAATTGAGATGATTTTGATTGGTTTCACAATGAAAAGTGCCTTGAAATTGAGCTCAGTAGCAGAAATGTTTTGGTTTTTGCCAAAGTTCAAAAGTAAAAAAATCATGCCACACGTCCAATACATGTCAACTGGCGAGTCTAATATTCTTTCACAAGTGTGCTGATATTATTTATACCATTCCTACACTAATGTAGTCTGCATAACGGTAAATCTTGAATTTTTTTTTTTTGAGAATAAAAATTCAGTGGAAAGCAAAAGTAATGAGAGACCTGCGGACGTGACTTGTGAACAGAAAAGAGGTATTTTAGTGCCAGGAGTGTCTTGTTTATTCTGAACCCTATTTGGAAATTGGCAACTCTTAAAAATTTGTGAAATTGGCAAAACTGCCAATTTCTGACCACTTCATTGTATAGTTGAAATCGGTAAATGGGTGGTTTCTTGTACTTATTAGATAGAAAAACTGTAGTTTTAGCGGAATAGTTGATTTTTGTTGACTGGTACATTGGAATTGGCCGGAAATAAGGCTCGGTGGGCGAAATTACTAATGCGTAAACTTCGTAGAGACTGCTAATTTTGCAAGGGCATAGTTGCGTAACTTTTCCATCAGACTTCATACTTCTGGTGTCTTTATGATCAAGAGAAGATTCTCTTATTTCATAAGAAAAAATTTTTCTTTCCCAGAAATTTCCGACCCTGAGAAAAAGTTTAGGAGAGGGCCTGCCGACCCTGAAAGGGTTGCCCACCTCAGCTCCCCAAACTCAGCTGGACCTTATATTATATGAACCTCTCATTCTTTAATTTTTTATTTTTTATTTTTTACAGGAGGCCTGGTCACAGACCGGGCCGCGGGGGTGTTGACCCCCGGAACTCTCTCCAGGTAAACACTGGCCGATTCCTACCAAGGCAGGGTGGCCCGAAAAAGAAAAACTTTCACCATCATTCACTCCATCACTATCTTGCCAGAAGGGTGCTTTACACTACAGTTTTTAAACTGCAATATTAACACCCCTCCTTCAGAGTGCAGGCACTGTACTTCCCATCTCCAGGACTCAAGTCCGGCCTGCCGGTTTCCCTGAACCCCTTCATGAATGTTACCCTGCTCACACTCCAACAGCACGTCAAGTATTAAAAACTATTTGTTAAAATTTATTCCTATCAAACATGCTCAGGCATGCCTGCTGGAAGTCCAAGCCCCTCGCACACAAAACCTCCTTTACCCCCCTCCCTCCAACCTTTCCTAGGCTGACCCCTACCCCGCCTTCCTTCCACTACAGACTGATACTCTGATTCTGTTTCGCTCCATTCTCTTCACATGTCCGAACCACCTCAACAACCCTTCCTCAGCCCTCTGGACAACAGTTTTGGTAATCCCGCACCTCCTTCTAACTTCCAAACTACGAATTCTCTGCATTATATTCACACCACATTGCTCTCAGACATGACATCTCCACTGCCTCCAGCCTTCTCGCTGCAACATTCGTCACCCATATAAGAGCGTTGGTAAAACTATACTCTCATACATTCCCCTCTTTGCCTCCAAGGACAAAGTTCTTTGTCTCCACAGACTCCTAAGTGCACCACTCACCCGTTTCCCCTCATCAATTCTATGATTCACCTCATCTTTCATAGACCCATCCGCTGACACGTCCACTCCCAAATGTCTGAATACATTCACCTCCTCCATACTCTCTCCCTCCAATCTGATATCCAATCTTTCATCACCTAATCTTGTTGTTATCCTAATAACCTTACTCTTTCCTGTATTCACTTTCAATTTTCTTCTCCACCAATCTCTGCAACTTCTCTTCAGAATCTCCCAAGAGCACAGTGTCATCAGCAAAGAGCAACTGTGACAACTCCCACTTTGTGTGATTCTTTATCTTTTAACTCCACGCCTCTTGCCAAGACCCTCGCATTTACTTCTCTTACAACCCCATCTATAAATATATTAAACAACCACGGTGACATCACACATCCTTACACAAATAACCCGCACATAAAAGACAGAAGCTTACGACGACGTTTCGGTCCGACTTGGACCATTGACAAAGTCACACTAACAGAGGAGGAGCAGGACGGCTATATATAGGCAGGAAGAGGTGGAGGTAGTAGTAGTAGTAGTAGTAGTACAAGAATTGTATATAATACCGACAGGATGAAATGACACATGCACAACACCCGGGCATCCCCACCGTAGACGTTTCGCCATCCAGCCAGCCACTGGATGGCAAAACGTCCACAACAAAGACAACCAGACGCCGCACATGTGTCTAATTTCATCAGTAGATGTAGTAGAAGAAGAAGAGGTAGTAGTAGTGGTAGTGGTAGAAGTGGGAAATAAGGAAGACGAGCCAGTCAAATACAAAGGAAGGGGAGCACTGCAAGAGAGCTAGAAACCCACAGAGGGAGAGCAAGCGCACCGAGGTGCGTGAAAGGGGAAGTGGTGAAATAAAATAAAGAAGGAACAGAAACACGAGACACGAGACCTCCGTCACTCTCAAGACTACATTGAACGGGTTCGCTCTCTCCCAACCTGTAAGATGCTTAGTCTTGACGTTGAGTCCCTCTTCACCAATGTCCCTCTTGATGATGTCCTTGATTTCCTTAGAGAGAAGGCCCATGAAGGGTTTCTTCATCTCCCTATCCCCACTGATGTCTTTCATCTGAGACTCTAACTCCTTTTCCTTCCAAGGGAAATATTATTCCCAAACCTTCGGTGTCGCTATGGGCTCTCCTCTCTCTCCTGTCCTTGCTAATCTTTACATGGAATACTTTGAGACTGTTCTTCTTCCTACGCTCGATGTGCAACCTTCACTCTGGCTCCGCTATGTGGATGACATCTTTGCTCTGTGGCCTCATGACTCCAGTCTCTTTCAACCTTTTCTTGAAGCTCTTAACAATCTTGCCCCTTCCATTAAGTTTAAAGCTGAATGGGAATCTAATTCCTTACTTCCTTTCCTTGATGTCCATGTCCACCGCTCAGATGCAGGTTTTTCCTTTTCCGTTTACCGTAAACCTATGCACAGTGGCATGTACATTCACTACTTTTCCTATCATGCTTCCCCTGTCAAGAAAAGTGTTCTTATCTCCCTCTTTCTCCGTGCCCTCCGCATCTGTGATCCTCAGTTCCTTCCAGCAGAAATTTCCACTCTTTATAATTCGTTCTCCCGTCTTGGCTACCCTTCCCATTTCATAGACTCTGCCCTCTCACGTGCTAAACGCAATTTCTTCTCTCCCAAACTCTCTACTCATGGGAACTCTTCTATCCTCTGCCTTCCCTACATTTCCGGTCTTTCTTTATTCTCTCCGTCCCTTAGACATCAAGCTTACCTTCCGCCAGACTAACACTCGTTCATACCTCTCCTCCCTCTACAGATGTTCCTGGTGTCTACTCTATTTCTTGCTCCTCCTGTCCTCTTCAATACTTTGGAGAAACTGGTCGATCTCTTTCTGACAGACTTAGGGAGCACAAATATAGTGTTAGGCTTGCCCCCATCTATAAATATATTAAACAACCACGGTGACATCACACATCCTTGTCTAAGGCCCACCTTTACTGGGAAATAATCTCCATCTTTCCTACATACTTTAACTTGAGCCTCGCTATCCTCGTAAAAACTCTTCACTGCTTTCAGTAACCTACCTTCTACACCATACATCTGCCACATTGCCCCCCCCCCTATCCACCCTGTCATATGCCTTTTCCAAATCCATAAATGCCACAATGACCTCTTTAGCCTCATCTAAATACTGTTCACTTATGTTTCACTGTGAACACCTGATCCACACACCCCCTACCTTTCCTAAAGCCTCCTTGTTCAACTGCTATCCTATTCTCCGTCTTACTCTTAATTCTTTCAATAATAACTCTACCATACACTTTACCAGGTATACTCGACACTCTTAACCCCCTATAATTTTTGCACTCTTTTATCCCCTTTGCCTTTATACAAAGGAACTATACATGCTCTCTGCCAATCCCTAGATACCTTACCCTCTTCCATACATTAAATAAGTGCACCAACCACTCCAGAACTATATCCCCACCTGCTTTTAACATTTCTATCTTTATCCCATCAATCCCTGCTGCCTTACCCCCTTTCATTTTACCTACTGCCTCACGAACTTCCCCCACACTCACAACTGGCTCTTCCTCACTCCTACAAGATGTTGTTCCTCCTTGCCCTATACACGAAATCATAGCTTCCCTATCTTCATCATCATTTAACAATTCCTCAAAATATTCCCTCCATCTTCCCAATACCTCTAACTCTCCATTTAATAACTCTCCTCTCCTATTTTTAACTGACAAATCCATTTGTTCTCTAGGCTTTCTTAACTTGTTAATCTCACTCCAAAACTTTTTCTTATTTTCAACAAAATTTGTTAACATCTCACCCACTCTCTCATTTGCTCTTTTTACATTGCTTCACCACTCTCTTAACCTCTTTTTCTCCATATACTCTTCCCTCCTTGCATCACTTCTACTTTAATTTATTAAATGAAATTTTCAGCCAGTAACACTGCTTATTAATTTAGTTGTGGACTGTATTACTGATATTTGGTTGTCTAATCCCAACTAAAGTAACCGACTAAACCATACCACAGGCGGGATTTGAACCCGCGGTCAGTCTCAAAACTTAAAGTAATTGGTTGGTCCCATTTAAATAATATACTTTTCATATTGCATAAAATTGTGCATAAATGCATAACGTGAAGACTACTTGCAGTTATCTTGATATATCATAATACCTGCCTAGCAGGTGGGTATGCTAAAAATTGGCCACTACTAAATACCATACCTATTTTGTGAGTTGATACCCTATATAAGGAGGCAAAAATTAAACTTCTGTAGGTACGTTTAATCAAAACTTAGTCCAATCCCTGCCTCCAGTATGTTCATTATCAGCCTTATTATGGCCAGATTAGTATGCATCTGAACCCTTCCAGATGCCTATTTACTCATTTCATGGTCCTCGGTTATTGCAGGTATACAGTGGTCCCTCGGTTATCAGCCATAATCAGTTCCAGGTCAGCCTAAAACCGAAATGGCCGAAAACGGAAATATTTACCCTAAGAATTAATGTAAATACAATTAATCCATTCCATGCCCAAAAATGTTAACAAAAAAATACATTTTTTGAAGATTTTTTCATACACAACAATGAGAACTAAATAAAATAGTACATGAAAAATTAAATCGCCATTACATACCTTCATTGAAGACTCCTGTAGGTTACAGAAAGTGTAAATAAAGCGAATTTTTTTTGGGGGGGGGAATATTTCTCCGCGTACCTGGGCTGCTGCACATACAGGCCTATATCTCGGGAGTAAGTTATTTGCCTATTTGGAGCCACAGACCAAATATTTATGGACGAATTGACCTGATTTTCACAACCTAGAAGCACGATTGCTCTACAAGCTCTTATTACGATTTTTGACGTATCCTAAATATTTTCAGATTTGTGTGGGTAAACAAATCTTTCTAAATGGCAAGAAACATAGGAACTGTATTTTTTCTAGAATGAAGATGAGGTTTATTACAAGGAAGGATGGAATTAGAAGTGCTCTCAGCAGTTTGTCAAAACCACTTTTCTAAGTACCACTTTAGCCCTGTGCCCTGCCAAGTGTAATTTTTCATAAATTTTTTTTTCATTTGATTTTCAACCAATCTTTCTGGCACTTCATCAAATCACAGTTATTAGCTTCTATTAGTACACCAAAATTGAACGAAATCGGTCTACAAATAGTGGACAAATTTTTGTTTACACGCCTCTAAGCGTACATAGTAAGGCAAACCGATTACTGGGATTTATATCAAGTGTAAGCAACAGAAGTTCAGCAATTGCATTACAGCTTTATACATCATTAGTAAGCTCAGTTCTGGTCTCCATATTACAGAATGGACATAAATCTGTTAGAAAACATTCGGCATACAATGACGAAATTAATACATAACATTAGAAATCTTCCTCGTGAAGAAAAATTGAAGACCATTAACCCTTAACCTGTCCAAACATAGATCTACGTTCACATGTGTATTGCTCCAAAAGTAGATCTGTTTTTTTTACATACTTTCAAATGTAGATCTACATTTGGACAGTTTAAGGCTTAAATTACATTAACTTGTTAGATGTAAAGTAAAAGGACACAAGTGCAACTAATGTGACATTTATTGTGGCAACGTTTTGCTCTCCAGGAGCTTTATCAAGCCATTACAAACAATACATGGACACAGAGGGTATATAAAGGCTCAGTGAGGTGAATACTAGTGAGGTACCATTTCGATGTTCACTAGTGGTGGTGGTAGTAGTAGTAGTGACAAAAGTAATACAATATGGTAGAGCAATTAATTCGTACATGAGTAAAAGGATATAAAAGCTATTACTTGGGTAACATAAAAATAGGTTGGACAAATATAAACTGGAATGAGGCAGCTTGTTTCAGTGTTCACTCTGTGCTTTGTGTAGTATAACAGGAGAGACTATGTGATGGCAGGGTTTACTGTTTTCAGGAGGATTCTTGCTAAGACTTCGGAGATGGTGAAGCTGCCGTTGTTTTGGTTAATTGTATTCGAAACTGCGATCAGTGCTGATTCGAGGCACTTGCGTCTGCGGAAATTAGTTTCTTTGATCATAGTCTCTCCTGTTATACTACACAAAGCACAGAGTGAACACTGAAACAAGCTGCCTCATTCCAGTTTATACTTGTCCAACCTATTTTTATGTTACCCAAGTAATAGCTTTTATATCCTTTTACTCGTGTACGAATTAATTGCTCTACCATATTGTATTACTTTTGTCACTACTACTACTACTACTACTACTACTACTACTACTACTACTACTACTACTACTAATACTACTACTACCACTAGTGAACATCGAAATGGTACCTCACTAGTATTCACCTCACTCTGAGCTTTTATATACCCTCTGTGTCCATGTATTGTTTGTAATGGCTTGATAAAGCTCCTGGAGAGCGAAACGTTGCCACAATAAATGTCACGTTAGTTGCACTTGTGTCCTTTTACTTTACATATTGTCGGTAATTCTACCAACTTTATTACAACTTGTTAGATGAAGAATGAGGGGAGACATGATCAAAATGTGGAAGATGGGTATTAATAAAGGGGATACAAATAGTTTTGAGGACCTGCAGTAATGGATTCAAATTAGAGAAGTTTAGATTTAGAAGGGATATAGGAAAGTATTTTTAAGTGATGAGATTTGACACCTCTTCTTAGACCATTATGCTGTACATGGTTGAACTGAAATAAAAAAAATAAAATAAAAAAAAATAATGTACATTGTTACACTAAATAAATGTTTTTCCTTTTAAGTTTCAGGAATTGGAAAGTGCTTGGAATTTCTTGTGAGTAAAATGGACAGTTCATAATGTCATTAAACTATTCTGAAAGCTTTTCTTCATGTCATAACCCCTTTGTGTTAATCAGTCAGTACAAAACCGTGCCAGAAATGGTAAAAACCCAGTTTTATGGGCTAGTGTCAATCTTGCCAAAATGCAATATCTGTATTAATATACTTGCATCTACCTTTAAGTAGAGATTACTAATTGATCTTTTCCTGCAGGAGTGGATATGATTGCTTTGCCTTTGAATGGTATTTTTATTCTACTGGAGCCCAGACCTGGGCAAGGCTTATCGAATCAACTAGGCTGTTGCTTCTGGCCTACATGTCCACCACAGCCTGGTTGACCTGGCACCTGGTGATAATTGTCCAGTTTCATCTTTAAGATTTCTGCATTTGTCAGTGTTCTCAATCTGGTAAGATATTCAGATTGGTTCGAGTACTGGTAGATTAGTGTCAAATGTACGTTGGAAGTTGTTCATGTGACTTAATGATGAGAAATGTTTATCTTGACTCCTGAATTAAAGCTCAACAGGACTGACATACCTTAAGTAAAGGTCTGATATGTAGCTTAGGTAAAAACTAATTCTATTAAATTTTCCCAGGTGGAGGCTGGTGCTCTGATGTGAAAAGGTAATTATGGTATCCTGTTGGCATTAAATTGTAGTTGCCTTATTTGAGAGAAACCAAGAAGATTTAGAAAGTAATTTTATGATTTGTGTATCAAAATATTTGTTGACATAATAAATTCCTCGTTTCTGATAGATTAAGAAGCTTAATTATATTTATAGTTTAGTTTAGCAGGGGACTGATGCTCTTTTCCTTTTTTCCAGAGGGACAAGTGTATCATGGGTAAGTTGCTGCCTGCACACCTTCACTTTCATTAGACCTAGAGCTCCATTCTGTGAACTTTGTTTAATCAAACATTACTTTGTCGGGCATGCATCCTAAAATTTTGGTCAGTTTCAGGTCCTCCCCTCCCTCTACAGTGCATACAGTAATTGTGCTAATGGTATATTTTATATTCATATATTCAAATTTCAATTTTTTTTGCCCAAATGCCAACCATATGTTGGGTGAATATTCCTCTTCACTAAAGGACATAACCCAACTTGTACTTTACCCAGGGGAGATGTGCATGGCAAGGTACTGTTGCTGGTGCAGGGTTCTTGATCTAGGGAATTGGATCTGTTCCAGTTCCTGGAATTAAGCCTGAATACCTTCTACATCCTTGCACAGGCCCTGTATAATCCTACAGGTTTAGTGCTTTCCCCTTTATTCGTGATGCTGTACCAAATTTGTAATTATACTTAAATTGGCAGAGTAAGCACCTGAAGTACCAAATTGCATATCTACTAGCATATCCCACATATTCATTGCTCCAATAGTAGGTACCATGCTGATTAAACAATCTTGGTCAAATTAAGCCCTTGGTGGGCCACTTTAACCCTTAAACTGTCCAAACGTAGATCTACGTTAACGTGTGTAGTGCTCCGAACGTAGATCTAAGTCCGATTTTATGTGCTTTAAAATGGAGAGAATCGAGGTCGGAGTGCTACACACTTCAACAAAGATTTACGTTTGGAAAGTTTAAGGGTTAAGTTGCCACATCGTCAGTAATGTCAATGTATGAATTTTTTTTTTTTGTCATGGAGATAAGTTATTTATAATCTAATTGCTTTTTTGAAATTTTAAGCTGCTAATGTCTTGTATTATTGGCCACAACTGGGAGGTATAATAATGTTTTAGCATATTACCTGTAAATAAAATGCATATATCTTAACCCATTAACTGTCCAAACAAAAATCTGTTTGCTCGTCCAGCACTCCGAATAGTATTTTAAATATTTTTAATTTTAAAGAGAAGTTGGCGTTGGATGCTCGCATGATGGCAACATGAAGTCCTGCCACTTGCAGATGTGTACAAAGTATTTATTGGTCCCAACAGTGTGACACTGGAGTATATATGAAACTCCTTGAAGCATGGTGTTGAGAAGTTACTAAACTGACAGGATAAGCAGTGGAGTGACACTTGATTGTCTGTCGACTCATGTCGTGATCTGCTTGTCTGAGTTGCTTATGAGCCAACTGGTATTATACAAGCTCATGTCTGATTCCTGAACAAGTAAAAAGGCATCTTATTTGCCAGTTGTCAGTCATGCTTATTACATATTATATTATCTAAAAGTGCAGTATAGCACTGTCTGGATTTCTTGGGTTATCCTAAATGCCTATGGTAGCTTCCCACTTTCTTGACCACTTCCGCTCTCATTCTCATGCCATTGCAATGTACACAGATGGCTCTAAGTCTTCTGATGGCGTTGGATTCACAGCAGTGTTTCCGGACAGTCGTGCGAGGACATTTACTATCCTCGGCTAGCATTCTTACAGCTGAATTGTATGCCATTCTTGCAGCACTTATCCGTATTGCATCTATGCCCGTCATCATTTGTGGTTCTCACTCCCTTATAGCTCTATAGGCTATACGAAAATTTGATAACTCACCCCCCTAGTCCTCCATATGTTGATGTACAGGGCAATGAACAGGCGCACTGCTGCACGGTCAGCAGTACATGACCTACCAGTTTCATATAGGTGTTGCATTTACAGAGTATTTTGCTGTAATAGCCACCCACCTTTACACCCGTTGCCAACAACATTGGTCTAATCTACTGTAACGAACTTTATTCTATTAAACAGATATAGGTTACTGGCCGTCTTCTTGTCATCAGTGTCTAGGTTGGGAGACTACTTTCTCCCGTCTTTGCATTGGCCACACTCGTCTTTCTTGTGGGTATCTCGTGGAGAGGCACCCTGTTCCTCTGAGGTGTCAGGCTCCAGTGTTAGCCACATTCTGTTAGACTGCCCCCTCTATCAACGAGCAAGCAGAATTTACCTCCAATATCGTCTCTGCTCTACTACTCTCTTTACCTTTCCTTCTTGCCTTTAATCCTGAACTTGCCCATTGACTTCTTAACAACTGACTTACTCCACAAACTCTTATACCTTTTGCACTCCCCTCAGTCCTTTCTACCTCAATTTCTTGCTACCCTCTACTCCTGCACTATCCACTGCCACACTGTTCTCCATAACCTACTAATTATCCCTCTCCCTTTTGCCACCTGATACCCCTGCTTTCTTCCTGCCCTGCAGAGCTGTATAGCCCTTGTGGTTTAGTGCTTCTTTTTTATTATAATTGGGTTATCCTGGGTAATTTACACCATGTATGTGTACCTGTGAGATATAATGATGCAAATACAGACGGAGATGCAGCCAGTCGGCCTACCTGCTGAGCAAGTTTTATATGTTCCAGAATTTTTTTTTAGGTTACAGGACATTCTGGCAGGATGACACTGCTAGTGGTACAAAAATTGAAAGGGTGTTGCACATGGGTTATTGAGGTTTTTGATATTTCCACAACCACTTGTGGCCACATCCACCTCAGTCACTAAACTTGGTCAACATCACTTTCCTCTTAAAGGGGTAGTGTTAATGACATGACATCAGTGAATCCTTGGTGCTTACTGTGCTGTTTGCTCTAGCACTCAGTTGAACTGGTGATCCCACAAGGTACTAAGTGGTCCCAGATTTTTTTAAGACCCATTCTATGCTGACCAGGCATCTCAGGCCAATTGTGCCAAATTTGGAGGCAGGGAAAATTAAATGTAGATCTACATTTGGACAGTTAACAGGTCAATATTGCCACATTCCCTTGGATGTAATGTAATTTGTGGTGTAATGCTTCTGAGAAAAGTTTAAACATGCCCTATCTTAAAGAACTGAATTGAACCTCCCTTCCCCCCCCTCTCCAAGTTATCTTTCATATGAATTAATTGAAGCTTGTTAACCTATAAATTACTGACCACCATTCCATAAGTGCATTATTGGACCTGTATGGATAAAACGGTTGGAGGGTATTTTCTGATGTTGGCATGCTTTTGGAAAGCATTACACAACTGATGGTTTCTTTGAGGTTCCCTTCCTTTGTAGGTGGCCAGAGGCAAAAAATAAATCTGCTTGCTTAATGTTTAGTGTAATTATTAGGTCCTACTTTCAAAGTACGACTTGCTTTAATTGGAGTAATTGTCATGTCTAGGAATATTATCCTGATGAGTATAACAAGCATATGGCTGACAAGTTTGATGTTAAAATAATCTGATTATTTCCAAAGTTTGGACTACTCACAATTTATGCAGGCTGTAATTTAATACTGTGTTCTTTTCAGGGGCGGCTTCAAAAGTTGTGTTCTTGGATGGTTTTGACGAACTGTTTATTTTGGATGTAAGTTTGCTGTGAATTCAGTAAATTAGAACATTGCATTTGGCATTTTTAAATTCTTATCCACAGGATCTTGAAGTGGATTCCTTTACATCAGTTTAATAAAAAATCAACTGCATAAATTATCTACAGACCAACTGCAATATTTTTCAAGTTTATCTGAAATTACATTATCTAGTTTGACTTGGTGGGATATGTTGTGTATCTTTATATGTGTATGCTTCTAAGCTTGTTCTGAGCACCTCTGCAAAAAGTGATGTGCGAGTGTGGTGAAAGTGTTGAACAATGATGAAAGTATTTTCTTTTTGGGGATTTTTTTACTTTTTGGGTCACCCTGCCTCGGTGGGAGACTGCCGACTTGTTGGAAAAAAAAAAATTGACTGGCTTTAAAATATACTTTTACCTTCCAGGTAAGAGGTAATTTCTTGTACTGTTGGCTTGCCATGTTCAAACCTAGTTGAAGCACTGAATTTAATTTATTGTATTGTAAGAGTTATTGGGATTGGTTGAATTGATTTTGTAATGTTAATCCAGACTGGCCTAGCCTGAAATTTGTATGAATATTTTTTTTTTTTTAAAAGTTGAGCACTGGCCCACTAGTAGAAATAAGTTGGGTTTAGTGTGATTTGAGATAACTAGTATGGTCCAGAAGGCCCATAAGAGTTCATGGGCTGGGAGGCCCATACTGGGTTGGTCTGTGCCCTTGCTACATATAACCATATGTACTGCCTCAGTGGTTTGCTAACAGATTGTTTCTTAAGCCTTATATTGATAGCCTCCCCCTTCACTTGTAGTTAATGCCTTAGCACTAGTTAGATTGTTCATTATTTTTAACTTGTATTTAGAATGCTCTATTTTGACTTTCAGCTCAGATCCAGTGATTCTGCTGGTGTGGACATTGTGTAGTAGTGTACTAGGATCTTTGCCTCCTCAAAATCTTTGAAAAGGCAAGATGCTGGGAGTTTTCCTTGGAGGCTGGCTCCAGAATGTGGTAAATAAGCTTTAAAAGTATGTAGTTTCTAACCAAACAAATGATAAATATTTTCTTGTCAAAGTTTGTGGTTTCCTACAGAAGGCTTTGCCTTATGATGGTTTATGGTGTCTGAAAATATCTTTTTATTTAAAGAAATGAATGGTTTTGCTTTCTTCAGCATTTCATTTTTTTCCTTGCAGAATCTACTCGACATTGGTTGAATAACAGGTAAGGCTACCAAACATGTTAACCATCCTAAAGCCACTTTTTGTGCCTTTGCCTAATTCTTTGCCTTGACTGGTGCCTCGTATTTTTTTCCAGAATGCCCCCTTTCCTCTGTATTTGTTCTTGGATTACTTTAATTTACCTACCCTCTAGATTAATGAATCTTTCTTGGCATTCCCTGGACCTAACAACTTCTAACATTCAGTCACTTTTTTTCTCAGTATAGACTAATTGCTTCAGTGTGTAAATTTGGCAGTTTTGATTTACCCATTTGCAAATCTTGTGAAGAGCATACAAACCTTTCTTTAGCTTTTTCAGTCCTCTAGGTCACCCTGCCTTGGCAGGAGACTTCTGTTGTGATAGTCCTAGCTAAAGTATGTGTTTCATTTTTCTATTGTAATGTTCAGGAATAGTCCTGATGAATTAACAAGCATATGGCTGACAAATGTTTGATGCTAGTACTATCTGACTTAAAACCTTGGACAACTTCAAAAATTTTACTCTACGTATAATTTAATACTGGGTATTCTTTTCAGAGGCAGTTTTAAAAAAACAGGGACTTTGGTATCTGCTTGACTCATTAATTTAGAGGTAAGAGTTTGATATGAGAGATGAATTGACATATTGCATTTAGTGTATTCAGTTTATCCACAAGTTTTAATGTAATGACTACTAATGAGAAGTTCTGCTAGGCCTTGTTTTGAGAAAAGGTGTTAATCTGAAGTAAAATGTGTAATTTTGGTAAACAAGGTTTTCATTTTTCAGGTAAGGGGCAGTTACACCACAACTTCCAAATCGGTTTTCATCTGATTTAAATTTTATCATAGTACATGTTTAAAATTTTGGCAAGGCTTTTGTGTAGACTTAAATACAATGTGCAGTTAAAATTTGATTATAAACTTAACAGTATATTGTGTAATAGGAAAATAATCATTTGAAAATAAAAGCTTTTAATGTCTTGTTGGTTTCTTACGGTATCCTGAAGAATTTACTACTAGTGCTGTGATTGGTATGTGGACTGGCAGTAGCATAATCATACTTTTGAAAGTTCCATACCTGCTAGAAATTTATCTAAAGTTTTAAGATTTAAAAATGGTTAGTTTTTCCTAGGGAATGTATACTCTTAAATAATATGCATTCAATAGTTGGCACAATAGCAAGGATAAGAAAACTAAATGTGGTTGGGCAGAGCTAAAGCAAGGGCTTAATGATTAATGCCCCATTTTTTTTTTTTTTTTTTTGACACCTGCCATTTCCCACCAAGGCAGGGTCAACCCAAAAAGAAAAAAAAATCAACACTGTCACTTGTATAATTACTCTGCAGAGGTTTAGAAAAATCTAGATGTACATGTATAACATATCCCTCCAAATTGTCAATATCCCAAATCCCCTCCTTTCAAAATACAGGCATTGTACTTCCCATTTCTAGGACAAGTCCAGTTTACTGATTTCTCTAAATCCATTCACAAAATATTACCCTGTTCACACTCAGCTTGTCAGGACCCAAGAGCCATCAGTCTCCATCCAAGCATGCTTGCTGGAAGTCGAAGCCCCTCGCCTACAAAAGCTCCTTTACCCCCTACCAACCTTTTTGGGGATGACCCCTACCCTGCCTTCATTCTACAGATTTGTACTCATTCTTTGTTCCATTCTCTAAATGACAAAATGCCTCGGTAGCCCCCTCTGAATAATACTATTAGTAACTCCATACCACCTAATTTCCACACTGCAAATTCTCTGCATATTTAAACCACCCTTAGACACATCTCCACTACCTCCAGCTGCCGCCCCACTGCAGCATTTACAACCCATGTAAGAAAGTGTTGGTACCAAACACTAACCTATTTGCTAACATTGGCTACTTTTGCTTCAAATGGCTCCCTCCCCGTCATGCTCCCCTACCCCTCCTAACATCACATCTCTTCGTACTGCTGCTGTTTAACATTTCAGGGTCCAAAATTTTATATAATTGCTAGTGTTTCCCTAGTGCTACCCTTTCCTTTTAGTGCTTCCCAGCAACTATTCTGATAAAACAAAAGGAAGTCGGTATTGTGGCAGCCTAGGTTACAGGTTGAGGACATTTTTGTCCACTTGGGTGATTCATTGATGCTAGTGAGGGGCTTTACATTCAGGGAATTTGATATCCTATACTTCCCGGAATGCCTTTCACACCCCTCCCCCACAACAAGCGCTGTATAATTCCTACGGATTTAGCGCTCCCCATAATGCCTTGATAAGCAAAGCGTCACCAGACTTGTATCTACCCCGAACCTCACTAAAACTACCACTCGAATCTACCCTTACCTCACTTATGGTATTTGTGCCCTTCAAGGAAGGTTCCTTCAAATTGGCGAGGGGCTCTTGATCTAGGGAGCTGGATTTGTTCCAGTTCCCTGAATACCTTCCACATTCTCCCCCACACAGGCGCTGCATAAACCTATGGGTTTAGCGCTCCCTCTTGATTATAATATAGCATTTGTTTGGGGATCAGCCACTACCAATCTTAAACCATTAATAACCCAACAAAAAGTTGCTGTGTGGATTATGAACTGCTCCAGACCACACCCCACCGCTCAAGAGCTTGGATTTAATATTAAATATATACACAACATTGAATTGAATTCCTCAACCTTCTTGATAGCTACAACAGAGCACAGGCATAACACGGGACAACGCATTCTTTGGCATCTCACTGGTTTGTCTCGCACTATGCAAAAACAATGCACATGAAGGCCACAAAGATCTGGAATTCATTGCCTGAACCAGCAAAAGTTCTGCCTGCTTATCCCCTCAAGGAAGGTTCCTTGATGTTGGTGAGGGGCTCTTGATTTAGGGAATTGGATCTGTGCTCCAGTTCCCCAAATTAAGCCTGAATGCCTTCCACATCCCCCCCAGGTGCTGTATAATCCTCCGGGTTTAGCGCTTCCCCCTTGATTATAATAATAATCTGCCTGCTTATAGATTTAGGTTATATTTAAAAATTAACTCTTCCAAACTTAACCATACCAACAATTCTCTCCAACCAAAACTGAAATTGTGAAAATACTATGGGGTGTGGAAATTTATTTGGTCCCTAAGTTCCACAGGACAGATCCAGCATGGCCGTATGGGACGGCTGAGCTGGATGGCCCTTATACCCCACCCAAACATGAAAGCATTCTAACCATACCCCCGGCCGGGATTGAACCCGCAGTCCTAGAGTCTCAAAACTCCAGCCCGTCGCGTTAGCCACAATAAGATTCATCCAACTAGGTATATTTCTACACCATAGGAAGGTTAGCACAGGCACCACTGACCACAAATGCAAGTTTTTACAGACTAATCTCCAGCTAGCGTGGCCGTGACGAACTCTAGCTCAAGTCCCTTCACTGCCCGTGGCTAACGCGACGGACTGGAGTTTTGAGACTAGGACCGTGGGTTCAATCCCGGCTGGGGGTATGGTTTGTTTGCAATCGTGTCATTACGATTTCTTGAGTCATGAAAGCATTCTCTCTTGTTGGCGATGGATTGTTGGTAGGCATGTATTGAATTTGAAGATTTACTCTTCAGGGAAGGAGTAGGTAGTTTTACTGTTAGTATATTATTAGGTTTACTAAGGCAACTGTAGATAATAATAATGTAGACCTAAGACCTTAACATAGGTAGTAATAGGCCGATAATGTAGGCAAACACTAGGATAAGTTAGCTAGGGAGAACTGGCAGCCCTAGTTTGAACGAAGAGACGAGGGTCTGGAAGAGGGACCAGCTAGTTCTAATTAAGACAGACGCCAACTGGACAAGACGTGCCGTGATCAGCAGACGGCGCCCCCCACGTGTCTTCACCTTTGAGACCTGGGGAAATCTGGTAGAGGCACCTCGATGTACCGTAGATGACCTACGTCAGGCCCATACAGTAAGACAAGACCTCCACTATTTCTCGTAGATTTCTGGCCAGTGTCTGGGGAGAATTGAGTCGAGTTTTATCTGTGGGCCTGGTGTGCAACAGGCAGAGCATGCCCAGTAAGTACCAGTGTCTCAAGGCAGTCTGGAAGCTAGTGTCTGAGTCTGCATAGTTATACTATGGGATACATACCCTCTTGGATATAGGAATTTCTGAGGTGCAGGCAGGACACTAATTACGATTGAACATTGCAGGAATTAAGGCTCCCGGTTGCACGTGGTTTCTGAGGGGAAGTCAAAAAGGGGCTAAGGCTAAGCTTAGGGAAGTGAAGATCAGGATATATGCTGCAACACCAAGTAAGGTAGTCCTTTATACGTGCATGCAGGCGAGTTTCTTGCAACATCAATCATTTGTGAAAATTGTCCTATAAGCCACTTGTGAGGCTGAGGTACCAACCTCAGAGCTCGGTGTCAACAGTTTGCCAGGGTAGGCGACTCACTTGGAGGCAGTCCACACAAATTTTCACGTGGGGCATCTGTAAGCATGGATATTGAAAAATAAAAAATGCTGTATAGCCCTTGTGGCTTAGCGCTTCTTTGATAATAATAATAATTGAAAAAAAAATAACTTTGAGCATCCCAGAAAATGTAGTGACCTGTCTAAAGGGGTGTCTTTCTTCCTGTACTTTTTCACGGTCACTCCTTGGTCCTCTAAATGCAATGTTGCATCAGCTGTGCTGCATATCGTCTAAAAGGGACCAGGAGGCACAGACACCACAAGAGAAACAAGAGTAGCTACGACAACTGAACCCCATGTGATTTTTTAATGGCAGGAAACGGAAAGTGGAAGGAAATAACATAGTCCACCACCCTGGAGCCTTGTTGGACTGGAGGCAGTCGGTGGCCACTCGTGGCCCTCCAGAACTACAACTGCTGATGCCAATAAAATCCTCTAAAAAAACACAAATACAACCTCGTTTATATTTGCTAATATACAGGACCTTAAGCCACCCTCAACAACAAAATGCCTTTTATCAGTGGACTTTTAGAGGAGTCTAAGCAATGTTTGCAGCCATCAGAGACACAAGATTACTTTGACAATGAAATATGGATAAGTGGTTACAACCTTTTTAGATGCGACAGAAAACAGGCAACCAAGGGGATGGGGGTTGGCCTGTATGTCTGCTGTATAGCCCTTGTGGTTTAGCGCTTCTTTATTATAATAATGGCCTGTATGTCAATCGCTCATCTGCATGGAGTTGCTGAACACCACAAAAGATGTAGTTGAAGTTCTATCAATAAAGATCGAGAACCAAAACCTAGTCATCGTGGTTGTATATAAGCCACCAGACGCAACCTCACAACAGTTCAAGGAACAGCTACTGATAATTGATTACTGTCTGGAAAGCCTTCCAGCTCCATCCCCAAACATCTTAATGCTTGGTGATTTCAACCTAAGGCATACAAAAATGGAAGAATGTAGTGCATAATGTTATAGCTGAAACAATCCCTGGAGGTAGCGCAGATGAAAAGACATGCACGCACACGCGCACACGCACACACACGAGCTACTAAGTTTCTGCGATAAACACGCCTTAAGCCAGCAGATAGTGGAGCCAACAAGACTAGAAAACACACGATCTTATCTTCACAAATAATGAGGACCTGGTAAGAGACATAATATCAAAAACGACTAATTCCGATCACAATCTAATCAAAGTCCAGACTTGCATGCACAGGGGTCCTGATCAGCAAAATGCATGTAACAGCGAAGGTGTCTTCACAAAATACAATTTCGACAAGAACATCAACTGGGACCAGGTAAACCATGTCTTAAATGAAACGTGTCAGGAAGATATCTTAAATAACATGGATCCAAACCAGTGCCTTGAAAGAAACAACTTCCTGACAGCTGAAGCATGCTCTAGGCATATTCCTCTAAGAAAGAAGAGCAGAAGTAAACTGGAGAAAGACGCTCCCTCTACAGAAGACTATGCTGTATAGCCCTTGTGGCTTAGCGCTTCTTTTTGATTATAATAATACAGAAGACTACGAAGAATCTCTGAGCTCTTCAGGAATGCTAGAATATCTGATACACGGAAGGAAGCGCTGACCAGAGAAGTGGAAACTATCGAACTTAAGTTAAAGGATACACAAATAACCCGCACATAGAAGAGAGGAGCTTACGACGACGTTTCGGTCCGACTTGGACCGAAATTGCAGGTGAAATTGCAGATCTAGAGTGTACAGAGAACCTTTACTGCACGTATAAATTCTCTCAAGCACCTGAACTACTGGGAACGCTTGAAAGCACTTGTACTCATTGGAACGCAGGATAGAGAGAAATATAATCTACACTTGAAAAATCCTAGAAGGAATGGTCCCGAATCTGCACACATTATTATTATTATTATTATTATAATCAAGGGGGAAGCGCTAAACCCGGAGGATTATACAGCGCCTGGGGGGGATGTGGAAGGCATTCAGGCTTAATTTGGGGAACTGTAGCACAGATCCAATTCCCTAAATCAAGAGCCCCTCACCAACATCAAGGAACCTTCCTTGAGGGGGAATCTGCACACAGAAATCACTCCCTATGAAAGTAAGACTGGGCAGGCGATGCAAAATACCCCCAATTAAAAGTAGGGGCACCATTGGTACACTAAATGAGAGAACCTTCAAAACTAGGGATGCCAAGCCCATGATGACACTCTTCAGGTCGCTTGTTCTATCTAGGCTGGAATATTGCTACACGCTAATAGCACCTTTCAAGGCAGGTGAAATTGCTAACCTAGAAAATGTACAGAGAACCTTCACGGCACGCATAACGGAGATAAAACACCCCAATTACTGGGAGTGCTTGAAGTTCCTGAACCTGTACTCCCTGGAATGCAGGCGGGAGAGATACATGATTATATACACCTGGAAAATCCTAGAGGGACTAGTACCAAACTTGCACACGAAAATCACTCACTACGAAAGCAAAAGACTCTGCAGATGATCCAACATCCCCCCAATGAAAAGCAGGGGTGTCACTAGCACGTTAAGAGACAACACAATAAGTGTCAGAGGCCCCAAGACTGTTCAACTGTCTCCCAGCATACATAAGAGGGATTGCCAATAGACCCCTGGCTGTCTTCAAGCTGGCACTGGACAAGCACCTAAAGTCGGTACCTGACCAGCCGGGCTGTGGCTCGTATGTTGGACTGCGTGCAGCCAGCAGTAACAGCCTGGTTGATCAGGCTCTGATCCACCATGAGGCCTGGTCACAGACCGGGCCGCGGTGGCGTTGACCCCCGGAACTCTCTCCAGGTAAACTACCGCCCACAGGATGGGTATAGGGTGCATAATAAAGATTAACAATTATTGCATAAAAAATTGTTAAAAACTCAAGCCATCTGAAAAACATTGGTAGTGTCCACAGCAAAGTTTAATCTGTGAACTAAACTGAACATGCATCGCATGTGGAATTTTCTGAAGTAACAAATTTTATTTCTTTGCATAGGTTACAGTGTACGATTTACATTTTATTTAGTGCTGTTAAGAACGAAGAAAGCCACTAACATGCCGAGGCACTTCGGGCAGACTAATCCTAATGTTTACAGACTACTTAAAACTAGACATGGGTTATATGGTGGTAAATTTTTATTTTTTATTTTACCCTATTACTAAAGTGAGGTAGCCAAAAAATGTATAATTAATAAGATTTATAAGTGAGGTAATAAAAAATAACTTAAATTAGTACAATATACAATGTTACAACAGTGCAGTTTTAACCATGTACGTTTTTAGGCTTTCGTAATTTTTTTTTTTAAGTAGTTCAAACTGGTTGAATGATTAAGCATAGTGTTACCTGGAGGTTATTCTGGGGATCAACGCCCCCATGGCCCGGTGGATGACCAGGCCTCCCGGTGGATCTGGGCCTGATCAACCAGGCTGTTGCTGCTGGCCGCATGTAGTCCAACGTACGAACCACAGCCTGGCTGATCCGACACTGACTTTAGGTATCTGTTCAGCTCCCTCTTGAAGGATCTATGAAGAGTGGGGGGGGGGTTGCCTGGGATTGGACTGCGTGATTATTCTTACTTCAGCTTTTTGTTGGGTTATTATTGGCTTTAGGTGTGTTGCTGCAATTGATCCCCAAGCACAAATAGCATAGGTGAGGTAGGGATAAATGAATGAATGCTATAGTGTGAGAAGGGCAGATTGTGTCACGTAGTAACGTATCTTAGAGAGGATCTCGACTGCTTTGGATACTTTTTTTGTTGTGCTGGATATGGGTGCAGAAATTCAGGTTGCTGTCGAAGTGCATGCCTAGGAATTTGCACTCATTATATCTGGCAATAAGAGTGTTGTCGATCTTAATGTTAAGTTGTGCAACACCTGCTCTGTTACCAAACATAATATAGAAGGTTTTGTCAGTGTTAAGTGTAAGTTTATTGGTTGTCATCCAAGTATATATTTTGAGTAGCTCCTCATTAACACTGGTGTTGAGGGTGGCAAGATTTGGGTGGGAGATGACTTAAGTCGTGTCGTCAGCAAAGAGAATGGGTTTCAGGTGTTGTGATACGTTGGGAAGATCATTGATGTATAAGAGGAAGAGCAGGGGACCAAGGACACTCCCCTGTGGTACTCCAGTATCAAGTGGCCGTGTTGATGAGGTTGTGTCTTTTATGATGACATATTGATACCTACTGATAGCCTGGAGAACAGGCTATCAGTAGTATATTGTTACCATACATTAATAAAGCCATTATTTCGATAACATGTAGATGGATCTACAACTTCCTGACAAACAGAACACAAAAAGTAATAGTAAACAGAGTGAAGTCCCAGGCAGCCATGGTAAAAAGCTCTGTTCCACAAGGCACAGTACTCGCTCCCATTCTATTCCTCATCCTCATTTCTGACATAGACAGAGATGTAAGCCATAACCTCGTGTCTTCCTATGCGGATGACACTCGGATCACCATGGCAGTGACCTCCATCGAAGACACTGTGAGACTCCAAGTGGACATCAACCAAATCTTCGAATGGGCCACTCAAAACAATATGAAGTTCAACAAGGAGAAATTTCAGCTACTCAGATATGGAAAACTTGAAATTAAAAATGTGTTGACGTGTACTTGGCTCTGTGAAGACCTGTTTGCGCGCTCTCTAGAATTGAAGCAAGATGCCCTCCATCGAGCAACTTTACCAACAGCTTAAGGAAGAATTGAGGTTGGTGAATATGGAAATTCGGCGACTGACCGAGGAAAACAAAAAGATTCGGAGTAGTCCTCCTGTTTTGAGTCCTCAGGTCAAGAAGGGAAACTGGTCAGTGGCTGGACAGCAGGGAAAGAAGTTGACGATCAAGAAGACGAATGGAAAGGTAGAAATGATGAAGAAGAAAGAGACTGCCGTGGAAACTGTTGTGGAAACATTCAATACATTCTCAGTGCTACCCGACGAATGTGAGTCGAATACTGGGAACGTCACGACGAAAGACATTAAGGAAGGTACGAATATTGTTGTTGTTGGGGATAGCCAAGTTAGGTATATGGATAAGGCGTTCTGCTTGAAGGACAGGAGTAGGAGACAGAGAGTTTGCTTTCCTGGGGCTGGGATGGAGGATATTGTTAGCCGTCTGGATGACATCATGAGAGGTAATGGGAGCAATCCTATTATCTGCCTCAGTGCTGGAGGCAACGATGTTGGCAGACGTAGGAGTGAGGACCTGATTAGCAGGTATAGGTCAGCAATAGAAATAATTAGAAGTAAGGGTGGGAACCCTCTCATATGTGGTATTTTCCCAAGGAGGGGAGTTGGAAATGAATGGTTGTCCAGGGCAATTGGTGTCAATTGCTGGCTGGACAAATACTGTAAGGAAAATGCAGTAACATTCATCGACAACTGGGACCTCTTCTATGGCAGAAATGACATGTATGCTAGGGATGGGGTTCACTTATCTAGGTGTGGGGTGGGAGCACTGGCAACTGCAGTGGAGGGAGCAGTTAGGACTTTAAACTAGGAATAGTTAGTGGTATGGGTTTTGGCAGGAAAACAGTGAAGTCCCAGTGTAGTAATATTACGAGTTCTAGGGGAACTAGTAATAATAAGAACGAGATAGATATTGAAAAGCCAGGGACCTTGGGTGATAAGGACAGTAATAGGTTTAGTAGAAAAATAGAAATGAGCAGGAAGGGTAAAGAGAAAGGAGAGTCTTTCAATGTTTATTATGCTAATTGCCGTAGTGCTAGGAATAAGATGGACGAGTTGAGATTAGTTGCTAGTGTAGGTAACATTGATGTATTTGCCTTAACTGAGACGTGGTTTAATTCAAAAAGTCGGGACATGCCTGCGGAATGTCATATTCAGGGTTTTAAATTGTTCCAAGAAGATAGAAGTATTGGGAGGGGGGGTGGGGTGGCATTGTATGTCCGAGATCGCTTGAACTGTTGCATAAAAACGGGTATTAAGTCTGAAGTAACACATACAGAGTCTGTTTGGATAGAATTTTCAGAGCGGCATGAAAAACTGATTTTAGGAGTGATATACCGTCCCCCAAACTTAGATAGGGACCAAGGGAACCTGCTATGGGAGGAAATTGTTAAGGCCACAAGGCACGATAATGTAGTAATTCTAGGAGACTTTAACTTTAGTCATGTTGATTGGAATTTCTTGACTGGGAATTTAGAATCATACGACTTCTTAGAAGTATTTCAGGATTGTTTTTTGAAGCAGTTTGTGACAGAACCTACAAGGGGAAATAACCTACTTGACTTAGTTATGGCAAACAATGAATCCCTTGTTAATAATTTAGAAATTTCAGAGGAACTGGGTGCTAGCGACCACAAATCAATTACATTTAGCATTGAATGGAAGTACGATAGTAGCGATAACTCAGTAACAGTCCCAGATTTTCGCTTAGCAGATTACGATGGGCTTAGAGAACACTTATCATCTGTTGACTGGGGTAAGAAGAGAGCTATCAATATGACAGTTTTCTGAACACTATACATGCTGCTCAAAGAGCGTTTATCCCATATAAAGAAATTAGATCAAATAGAAATGACCCAAAATGGATGAATAATAGGCTCAAATATCTACTAGGGCATAAGAAAGGAATTTATAGGCGTATCAAAAGAGGTGAGGGTCATCTTATGAATCAGTATATTGACATTAAGAGGGACATTAAAAAGGGGATAAGAAAAGCTAAAAGGGACTATGAAATTAAAGTTGCTAGGGATTCTAAAACTAACCCAAAAAGTTTTTTCCAGGTCTATAGAACAAAAGTTAGAGATAAGATAGGTCCCCTTAAAAATAACTATGGGCACCTTACTGACAAAGAGAATGAAATGTGCTTGATTTTAAATAATTATTTTCTCTCAGTTTTTACACAGGAAGACACTAACAATATTCCAGTAATTAATTTTTACAGTGGGCTAGAAGAAGATAAATTATGTAACATCACAGTCACTAGTGAGATGGTTGTGAAGCAGATAGGCAGACTGAAGCAAAATAAGTCGCCGGGTATAGTGTCTGATATGTGGAAGATGGCTAATGTAACTCCTATTTTTAAAACAGGGGACAAGTCGTTACCGTCAAATTACCGCCCAATAAGCCTGACCTCAATTGTAGGCAAATTACTAGAGTCAATTATAGCTGAGATTATAAGAAGCCATCTCGATAAGCATAGCTTGATTAATGATACTCAGCATGGATTCACAAGAGGCCGGTCTTGTCTAACTAATTTATTAACTTTCTTCAGTAAAGCTTTTGAGGCTGTTGACCACAATAAAGAATTTGATATTATTTAATTAGATTTTAGTAAGGCTTTTGATAGAGTTTCGCACCATAGACTGTTAAAGAAAGTGGCAGCTCATGGCATTGGGGGAAAAGTGCTCTCGTGGATCGAGTCATGGCTCACTGACAGGAAACAGAGAGTGTCCATAAATGGGGTTAAATCCGAGTGGGGATCTGTAACAAGTGGCGTTCCACAGGGATCAGTCTTGGGCCCGTTGTTGTTTATAATATATATCAATGATCTTGATAAGGGAATTACTAGTGATATGAGCAAATTCGCCGATGACACAAAGATAGGTAGGATAATTGATTCAAACGTAGATGTTATGGAACTTCAGGAGGATTTAAACAAACTCTATTCTTGGTCAGAAAAGTGGCAGATGCAGTTCAATGTAGATAAATGCAAGGTTCTGAAGCTTGGGAGTGCCCATAATCCTAGTACTTATAAGTTAAATGATGTAGAACTTAGCCATACAGATTGCGAAAAGGACTTGGGGGTTATGGTGAGCAGCAACCTTAAACCAAGACAGCAATGCCTAAGCGTACGTAATAAGGCAAATAGATTACTGGGATTTATATCAAGAAGTGTAAGCAACAGAAGTCCAGAGGTCATACTGCAGCTTTATACATCATTAGTAAGGCCTCACCTAGATTATGCAGCTCAGTTCTGGTCTCCGTGTTACAAAATGGACATAAATTCGTTAGAAAACATTCAGCGTAGGATGACTAAATTAATACATAGCATTAGAAATCTTCCTTATGAAGAAAGATTGAAGACTCTTAAGTTACATTCACTTGTTAGACGAAGAATGAGGGGAGACCTGATCGAAGTGTATAAGTGGAAGATAGGTATTAATAAAGGGGATATTAATAGGGTCTTGAGGATGTCTCTCCAAGAGAGAACCCGCAGTAATGGATTTAAATTAGATAAGTTTAGATTTAGAAAGGACATAGGAAAGTATTGGTTTGGAAATAGGGTAGTTGATGAGTGGAACAGTCTACCTAGTTGGGTTATTGAGGCTGGGACTTTGGGTAGTTTCAAATCTAGGTTGGATAAGTACATGAGTGGGAGGGGTTGGATTTGAGTGGGACTTTCACATCAGAGCTTATTTCTTGGGTGGAATTGAAAATTGGGTTGGGCAAATGTTTTGTTAGTGGGATGAATTGTAAAGGACCTGCCTAGTATGGGCCAGCAGGCCTCCTGCAGTGTTCCTCCTTTCTTATGTTCTTATGTTCTTATGTATACCACAAATTCTAACCATACAATAGAGCGGACAAGTAATGTGAAGGACCTGGGAGTGATAATGTCAGAGAATCTCGCCTTCAAAGACCACAACAATGTATCTACCTCATCCGCTAGGAAAATGATAGGATGGATAATGAGAACCTTCAAAACTAGGGACGCCAAGCCCATGATGATTCTCTTCAAATCGCTTGTTCTCTCTAGGCTGGAATACTGCTGTACACTAACTGCCCCCTTCAAGGCTGGCGAAATTGCTGACCTGGAGAGTGTACAAAGAACTTTCACGGCACACATAAGTGCGATAAGGCGCCTAAACTACTGGGAACGGTTGAAGGTCCTTGATCTGTATTCCCTCGAACACAGGCGAGAGAGATACATGATAATATACACTTGAAAGGTCCTGGAGAGATTGGTACCAAACCTGCACACGAAAATCACTCCATATGAAAGCAAAAGACTCGGCAGGAGATGCAATATTCTCCCGGTGAAAAGCAGGGGCGCCACGAGTACACTGAGAGACAACACAATAAGTGTCAGGGGACTAAGACTGTTCAACTGCCTCCCAGCATACATAAGGGGGATTACCAATAGACCCCTGACTGTCTTCAAGAAGGCACTAGAAAGGCACCTAAAGGAACTTAAGGAAGAATTGAAGGCAGCGAAGATGGAGATACGGCGATTGACCGAGGAAAACAAGAGGATTCGTAGTAGTCCTCCTGTTTCGAGTCCTCAGGTCAAGAAGGGATCGTGGTCAGTGGCTGGACAGCAGGGGACGACGAAGTTGACGTTCAAGAAGACGAATGGAAAGCCAGAAACGATGAAGAAGAAAGAGACTGCTGTGGAAACTCCCGTGGAAACCTCCAACGCATTCTCGGTGCTACCCGACGAATGTGAGTCTACTACTGGGATCGTCACGACGAACGACAAGGAAGGTAAGAATATTGTTGTTGTTGGGGATAGCCAGGTTAGATACATGGATAGGGCATTCTGCTTGAAGGACAGGAGTAGGAGACAAAGGGTATGCTTTCCTGGGGCTGGGATGGAGGACATTGTTAGCCGGCTTGACAACATCATGAACGGTAATGGGATCAATCCTATTATTTGCCTCAGTGCTGGCGGCAATAATGTAGGCAAGCGTAGAAGTGAGGATTTAGTTAGAAAGTTCAGGACAGCTATAGACATGATTAGGAAGAAGGGGGGGCGCCCTGTTATATGTGGCATTTTGCCAAGAAGAGGTGTTGGTAATGAATGGTTGTCCAGAGCAATTGGTATTAATTGTTGGCTGGATAAACACTGTAAGGATAATGCAGTACCATTCATTGACAACTGGGACAACTTCTATGGCCGAAATGACATGTATGCCAGGGATGGGGTTCACTTATCCAGGGCAGGTGTGGGTTTTCTTGCTAACTCAGTTGAGGGGGTTGTTAGGACTTTAAACTAGGATTAGTTAGAGGTATGGGTTTAGAAATGATTAATAATGAGTATGGATATATTGACTTATGCTCTGATATTAAGAATATTAATAGTAACTGTCATGGAGTAACTCTGGGTAATGATAATTTCAGAAAATGTGTAAAAACAAAGATGAATAGGAAAAATGTGCAGAAGAAAAAACATATGATGGTATTTTATGCTAACAGTCGAAGTGCAAGAAATAAAATTAATGAACTACGTTTGGTAGCATGTGCTGGGAACTTTGATATCATTGCATTAACTGAAACGTGGTATGATTTAAAGAGTCGGGATATGACTGCTGAGTGTAATATTCAGGGATTTAAGTTATTCAATGTGGATAGATGTAATGGGAAGGGGGGAGGAGTTGCATTGTATGTTCGAGAAAATATTAATTGTTGCATAAAAAAAGGTATAAAAATAGATGGAGCAGTAACAGAGTCTGTTTGGGTAGAGTTCGTGGAGGGTCAAGAAAAACTAATTCTAGGTGTAATATACCGACCTCCAGGCTTGGATCACGATAGAGGGAGACTTCTTTGGGACGAAATTGTTAGGGCTTCTGGACACAGTAACGTAGTCATAGTAGGGGATTTTAACTTTAGCCAAATTGACTGGAATTCTTTGACAGGTAATCTAGAGTCCAGTGACTTCATGGAAACAGTTCAGGACTGTTTTCTGAAACAGAGTGTAACTGAACCTACCAGGGGTAATAATTTGCTAGACCTAGTCTTGTCAAATAAGGAAACACTAGTGAATAATCTGGAGATCACTGAAGAGCTTGGCGCAAGTGATCACAAATCCATCACATTTAGCATTAATTGGGAATGCAAGAATAATGATAATACAGTAAAAATCCCCGATTTTCGTTCTGCCGATTATAATGGACTTAGGGAACATCTGTCTAATCTTGATTGGGGTTATCTAGCTAATGATTTTATTGACGATAATCATACTTATGAATATGAAGGGATCTGCTTTTATGATTGTTTTCTTAATAATGTACACAGTGCCCAGAGTATATACATTCCCCAGAGAGAAATTAGGTCTAACAATAACGATCCCAAATGGGTTAACAGGAGGTTAAAGCATCTATTAGGGGAGAAAAGGGGAATTTATAGGCGCATCAGAAGAGGAGAGGTTAACCTTACTGACCAATATGTTCAGCTTAAAAGAGAAGTAAAAAAGGCGATTAGAAAGGCTAAACGTGACTATGAAATTAGAGTCGCTAATGAATCAAAGACTAATCCAAAGGGGTTCTTTCAAGTGTATAGGACGAAGGTGAAGGAAAAAGTAGGACCTCTGAAATCTGGGAATGGACAGCTGACGGATAATGAACTGGAAATGTGTTCCTTATTTAATGACTATTTTTTGTCAGTTTTTACACAGGAAGATGTAAATGAGATTCCAGTAATTAACAATTATTTAGTTCCTGATGAATTTAAGTTAACTAATATTACTGTCACGAGGGACATGGTTATTAAACAGATAGACAAACTGAAACAAAATAAGTCCCCGGGACCCGATGAGTTGTTTTCAAGGGTACTTAAGGAATGCAAGATGGAGCTTAGTCAGCCATTAACGAGTGTATTCAATGCGTCCATCTTTACCAGTGTTGTGCCAGAGATGTGGAAGATGGCTAATGTGGTTCCTATATTCAAATCAGGGAATAAGTCCACTCCTTCAAATTACCGTCCAATAAGCCTGACATCTATAGTGGGCAAGTTATTAGAATCAATTATAGCTGACATTATCAGAAGTCACCTTGAAGAGCATAACTTGATAAATGAATCTCAGCATGGATTCACGAGAGGTCGTTCCTGCCTGACAAACTTACTGACGTTCTTCAATAGAACATTTGAGGCAGTTGACAGTGATAAGGAATATGATATTGTTTATTTGGATTTTAGTAAAGCCTTCGACAGAGTACCTCACAAGAGACTCTTAAGAAAAGTGGCAGCTCATGGTATAGGAGGTAAAGTTCTAGCATGGATTGAGGCATGGCTTACCAATAGAAAGCAGAGAGTTACCATTAATGGAGTGAAATCTGAATGGGGATTAGTCACTAGTGGCGTTCCACAAGGATCAGTTTTAGGCCCTCTCTTGTTCATAATTTACATTAATGACCTTGATAAAGGGATTACTAGTGACATGAGTAAGTTTGCTGATGATACAAAGATAGGCCGTATAATTCACTCTGAGGAGGATATCAATGAACTCCAGGACGATTTGAACAAATTAATGTCTTGGTCTGAGAAATGGCAGATGAAGTTTAATGTGGATAAGTGTAAGGTACTTGCCCTTGGTAATGAAAATAACCCTCGAAGCTATAATCTAGGTGAAGTAGAGCTTGGTCATACAGAATGTGAAAAAGACTTGGGAGTCATGGTAAGCAGAAATCTAAAGCCAAGACAGCAGTGCCTCAGTGTGCGCAACAAGGCCAACAGATTACTTGGATTTATCTCAAGAAGTATAAGTAACAGAAGTCCAAAAGTTATTTTACAGCTCTATACATCACTAGTGAGGCCTCATTTAGATTATGCTGCTCAGTTTTGGTCCCCTTACTACAGGATGGACATAGACTCATTAGAGAACATACAAAGAAGAATGACTAAAATGATTTACTGTGTAAGGAACCTCCCGTATGAAGATAGACTTAAAGCCTTAAATCTCCACTCTCTGGAGAGGCGTAGAATGAGGGGAGATATCATTGAAGTGTATAAGTGGATGACGGGCATAAACAAGGGAGACATTAATAAAGTACTGAGGGTGTCGAACCAGGTAAGAACCAGGAATAATGGATTTAAGTTGGATAAATTTAGATTTAGAAAGGACATAGGTAAGTACTGGTTTTCTAACAGAGTTGTAGATGCGTGGATGCTAGGACCTTGGGTAGCTTTAAGAAGAGACTGGACAAATATATGAGTGGGAGGGGCTGGGTTTGATTGGTGTTGGGGGGTGCGGGAGTTGTTTCTTGAGTAGCTTTAGGTAGAGATCGTTTTGATAAGGACCTGCCTCGTATGGGCCAGTAGGCCTTCTGCAGTGTTCCTACATTCTTATGTTCTTATGTTACCTGACCAACCTGGCTGTGGTTCGTGCGTCAGCTTGCGTGTGGCCAGCAGTAACAGCCTGGTTGACCAGACCCTGATCCACCATGAGGCCTGGTCTCAGACCGGGCCGCGGGGGCGTTGACCCCCGAAACCCTCTCTAGGTAAACTCCAGGTATATTGATCTAATTTCATGTAATTATTGTTCTCATTCTTTGATATGGATAATTTTCTCACTCATAAAACGTGAATAAAATTATCTAAATTACATTATTTTTATTGATCCATAACATAAGTTAAACAGTGTGCTTGCTCTGCAAACGCGAGAGATAAGATTTGTTCAGATTTTTTAACTGTGAAGGTTAGCTACCCAGGATAATCCAAGAAAATCACTGCTTCATCGAGAACCGTCTGTCTTATCTTCATTTGAGTCCTTTAATGATAAATTAGACACATGATGTGCAACTCTTGGGTATCTTTATTGAGGAAACGTTTTCCTCAATAAAGATACCCAAGAGTTGCACATGTGTCTAATTTATCAACGTGTCAGTTGTCTGAACCATTCATCTAGAGTCCTTTAATGTTGTCCCCCTAAAATGTGATCTACACAAGTCGACTTACATCCAGGTACCTACCTGCTGCTAGGTGAACAGGGGCAGCAGGTGTAAGAAAACATGCCCAACGTTTCCGCCCATGCCGGGGATTGAACCACGGACACTGTGTATGAGGTGAGTGCGATGCCAACAGCCACAGGACACTGCAGCCCAACCATCCAACAAGGTAGCACCTACCCTTAATCCCCCCCAAAACAAAAAATCGTGGCGCCGCCCCTGTTCGCATCGTAATAGCTTGATTGCTAGCGCACTTAGCTCACACACTGAGGTCAGTCCCCGGTACGGCTGGAAAACATAAGGATGTTTCCATAAGACACCTGCTGTCCCTGTTCACCCATCAGCAAAATGGGTACCTGGGTGTTAGTCGACTGGTGTGGGTCGCATCCTGGGACAAAATTGACCTAATTTGCCCGAAATGCCCTGCATAGCAAGCAGCTTTCTATATAATAGTACGTCACTGATATCAGCTAGGCCTGTATACCTTGTACATGTACAAATAAGGGTATTATTATTGCAAACAAATCACAGAATAGGCGGGACTGGAATCCATGGTGAGTTGTAAGACTAACTCCTTGAATTCGATCCCTACCGTTCTGTGATCTGATTTGTCTGAGACTAATCTCTGTCGATTGAGAATGGCTCACATTCTGCAGTGGGATACTATTAAGAACATAAGAACATAAGAGAGAAGGAACACTGCAGCAGGCCTACTGGTCCATTCGTGGCAGGTCCAAGTCTCCTACCGGCTTAAGCCAATGCCCCAACCTAGTCAGGTCAGGTCACATTCACTTTAGGAAGGAACACGGCAACTGACCCAGTAGCACAAGCTAATCAGGTCCAACTCACACAGGTCCAAGTCTCCTACCGGCTTAAGCCAATGCCCCAACCTAGTCAGGTCAGGTCATATTCACTTAAGGAAGGAACACGGCAACTGACCCAGTAGCACAAGCTAATCAGGTCCAACTCACACCCACTCATGTATTTATCTAACCCATTTTTAAAACTACACAACGTTTTAGCCTCTATAACTGTACTTGGGAGTTTGTTCCACTCATCCACAACTCTATTACCAAACCAGTGCTTTCCTGTATCTTTCCTGAATCCAATTTTTTCCAACTTAAATCCATTGCTACGAGTCCTGTCTAGGCTAGATATTTTCAGCACGTTATTTACATCCCCTTTATTTATTCCTGTCTTCCATTTATACACCTCAATCATATCCCCCCTAATTCTACGCCTTTCTAGAGAGTGCAGATTCAGGACCCTCAGTCTATCCTCATAGGGAAGATTTCTGAAACATGGGATCAACTTTGTCCTCCTTTGTATGTTTTCCAGAGCATTTATATCCATTCTGTAATACGGTGACCAAAACTGTGCACCATAATCTAAATGCGGTCTAACCAAGGATATAAGATAAGATAAGATTTCGTTCGGATTTTTAACCCCGGAGGGTTAGCCATCCAGGATAACCCAAGAAAGTCAGTGCGTCATCGAGGACTGTCTAACTTATTTCCATTGGGGTCCTTAATCTTGTCCCCCAGGATGCGACCCACACCAGTCGACTAACACCCAGGTACCTATTTGCTGCTAGGTGAACAGGACAACAGGTGTAAGGAAACGTGTCGAAATGTTTCCACCCGCCGGGAATCGAACCCGGGCCCTCCGTGCGTGAAGCGGGAGCTTTAGCCACCAGGCCACCGGGCCTGAGGATTCCTATTATTTATGCTTCTTGATATGAAGCCAAGGATTCTGTTAGCTTTATTTTGAACTCTTATGCAATGTTGTCTTAGTTTCAGATTACTGCTAACCAGAACTCCTAAATCTTTTTCGCAATCCGTAATATTAAGATCTACATTATTTAGTTTATATGTAGCATGGTTATTTTCCTGTCCAACATTTAGAGCTTTGCATTTGTCTATATTAAACTGCATCTGCCACTTCTCCGACCACTGCATCAGTCTATTCAAATCTCCCTGGAGTGCTCTAATGTCCTCGTCAGAATGAATTCGACGGCCTATTTTGGTGTCATCGGCAAACTTGCTTATGTCGCTCTTTATGCCCTCATCAATGTCGTTTATGTAGATTGTGAACAACAAGGGGCCCAATACTGACCTCTGTGGAACACCGCTCATGACGCTTCCCCACTCTGATTTCTCCCCATTTATGCAAATTCTCTGCTGCCTATTTGTCAACCATGCCTCTATCCAGGAAAAAATTTCTCCTATTCCTATGGGTGGCCCGGTGGCCTGGAGTTTACCTGGAGAGAGTTCCGGGGGTCAACGCCCCCGCGGCCCGGTCTGTGACCAGGCCTCCTGGTGGATCAGAGCCTGATCAACCAGGCTGTTGCTGCTGGCTGCACGCAAACCAACGTACGAGCCACAGCCCGGCTGATCAGGAACTGACTTTAGGTGCTTGTCCAGTGCCAGCTTGAAGACTGCCAGGGGTCTGTTGGTAATCCCCCTTATGTGTGCTGGGAGGCAGTTGAACAGTCTCGGGCCCCTGACACTTATTGTATGGTCTCTTAACGTGCTAGTGACACCCCTGCGTTTCATTGGGGGGATGGTGCATCGTCTGCCAAGTCTTTTGCTTTCGTAGTGAGTGATTTTCGTGTGCAAGTTCGGTACTAGTCCCTCTAGGATTTTCCAGGTGTATATAATCATGTATCTCTCCCTCCTGCGTTCCAGGGAATACAGGTTTAGGAACCTCAAGCGCTCCCAGTAATTGAGGTGTTTTATCTCCGTTATGCGCACCGTGAAAGTTCTCTGTACATTTTCTAGGTCGGCAATTTCACCTGCCTTGAAAGGTGCTGTTAGTGTGCAGCAATATTCCAGCCTAGATAGAACAAGTGACCTGAAGAGTGTCATCATGGGCTTGGCCTCCCTAGTTTTGAAGGTTCTCATTATCCATCCTGTCATTTTTCTAGCAGATGCGATTGATACAATGTTATGGTCCTTGAAGGTGAGATCCTCCGACATGATCACTCCCAGGTCTTTGACGTTGGTGTTTCGCTCTATTTTGTGGCCAGAATTTGTTTTGTACTCTGATGAAGATTTAATTTCCTGGTGGCTAAAGCTCCCGCTTCACACACGGAGGGCCCGGGTTCGATTAGCGGTGGGTGGAAACATTTCGGTACGTTTCCTTACACCTGTTGTCCTGTTCACCTAGCAGCAAATAGGCACCTGGGTGTTAGTCGACTGGTGTGGGTCGCATCCTGGGGGACAAGATTAAAGACCCCAATGGAAATAAGTTAGACAGTCCTCGATGACGCACTGACTTTCCTGGGTGGCTAACCCTCCGGGGTTAAAAATCCGAACGAAATCTTATCTTATCTTATCTGCCTTAATTTTCCTCAATAGTCTCTGATGTGGGACCCTGTCAAAGGCTTACTGAAGTCCATATACACAATATCATATTCATTACCATGATCTACCTCCTCAAATACCTTAGTGAAAAAAGTTAATAAATTCGTAAGGCAGGAACGCCCCTTTATAAAACCATGATGAGATTCGTTAATTTGTGTTTTTCAAGATGACTACGAACTGCCTCGGCAATTATTGATTCCATATGGAGGTTAGGCTTATTGGTCTATAGTTCGAAGCTAATAAGCCTAACCTCCATAGTGGGAAAATTTATTGAATCAATAATTGCCGAGGCAGTTCGTAGCCACCTTGAAAAGCACAAATTTATCAACGAATCTCAGCATGGTTTTACAAAGGGGCGTTCCTGCCTTACGAATTTATTAACTTTTTTCACTAAGGTATTTGAGGAGGTAGATTATGGTAATGAATATGATATTGTGTATATGAACTTCAGTAAGGCTTTTGACAGAGTTCTATATCAGAGACTATTGAGGAAAATTAGGGCACGTGGAATAGGAGGAGAAATTGTATAGTTTCCCATAAAAAATACTCTTTAATTGATTCGTTTTCTATTATAGTGCAGTGTTATAGCATCGTTTCCCGTCAAAAAATAAATCTTGAATTGCTACGTTTTCTGTTGGATCGTAGTGTTATATCGTAGTTTCCTGTAAAAATAACTGGTAAAGTGTTAGGTTTTCTGTGTTGTAGCCTAGTGTTGGCCCAGCAGTGACGACATTGTTGTTATTGTTGGTGGAACGGCCGCCAGGTGACAGTGTGGGTGCCAGTAGCTCTGGCTACTGATGCTTGCCAGTAGTGACTCCAGCCACACTCACCACACTACTCAATCACCCTTTCATCTCTCGCTAAGCTGGAAGAGAGAGACGGAAGGGTTGTGAGAGGTGAGGATGGCGTCCCGGGACGGCCCTATGGTGGCGGGGACGGATGGAACGGACTTCGTCCACAGGGAGACTGTAGCAACACATTACCAGATTAGGTGAGTTGTAATATGATGCCCGATCCTGCAGTATTCCTGGCACCGCTTCATGGCACCTTGGCCACGTTTCCTCTCTCTGGCGGCCTTATCTCGCCCATTTGTATTGCTGTCATATGCTCACTATAACAACTTTTATGTCTGAATCACCATCTGACTTGGTGGGTGTTGTTGACCCCACAGGTTGTGTCTGAGGCTCGGGTACTTCCTGCTTGACGGGTTATTAACTACAGGTGATATTCAGGCGTCAGGTAGTACCAGTTGCTAAATATGTAATTAAGTTTACTTTAGGTACAGGTACACATGTTCAGTTATTCCTAGTAACGTAAATTACCCAGGGTAACCCAAAAAAAGTCAGTGACATTTTCATTGGGGTCCTTGTAGTATTGACCACAGATGATGATCTGCTGGTGGTGGTGTTAGTCACAGGTGATGTTGGGTCTATAAAATCAGTGTGAATTTGTAAATGGTCTTGGTCAGACTGAAACGTCATCAATAGCTCCTCTCTCCTATGTGCGGGTTATTTGTGTATGATGTCTGGGGCTCGGATAGTTCCTGCTGGATTGGTTAGCCATTGGTGATGTCTAGAAATCAGATGGTACCCGCTAGTGTTGTTGGCCAGGGGTGGTCCGCCGGCAGTGCTGGCCAGGGGTGGTCCGCCGGCAGCTCTGGCCAGGGGTGGTCTACCGGCAGTGCTGGCCAGGGGTGGTCCGCTGGCAGTGCTGGCCAGGGGTGGTCCGCCGGCAGCTCTGGCCAGGGGTGGTCTACCGGCGGTGCTGGCCAGGGGTGGTCCGCTGGCAGTGCTGGCCAGGGGTGGTCCGCCAGCGGTGCTGGCCAGGGGTGGTCTGCCGGCAGTGCTGGCCAGGGGTGGTCTGCCGGCGGTGCTGGCCAGGGGTGGTCCGCCGGCGGTGCTGGCCAGAGGTGATCTGCAAGATTGTATTACTGTCATAACATGACCTAAGAATTATTGAAATGTGGTACTGTATATTAATTACATGTTATTAAGTTTTCTGCACTATTTTTGGATTCTAAATACACAAAAGAATTTTTTGGTAGTTAATGTAATTTATATTCAGTATACAGAACAGTGCTGTACATGGATACACTGGTTATACTTGCAATAAAATTAAAGTTCTATTGAAACTGAAACACATACAAATTAGGGTTATACTGGTTCTCATAGGTAGGGATCACTCAGATTGAAAAACTACAGGTCAGTATCTAGCCAAACAATATTATCATAGTTATTTCAGAAAATTGCATATAAGCAGATATACTCTTGCTCTGTGCAACCCCTCGTACTAAACCCGTGTTTGGTTTTAGCAAAAAAAAAAAGTGCTCAGGTATCACTATTGACCCTTTCAGGGTTTCGGCTGTACTAGTACGGCTTATGCACCAGGGTTTTTGACGTACTAGTATGCCTAAATTCTAGCGCCCTCAAATCTAGTGAGAGAAAGCTGGTAGGCCTACATATGAAAAAATGGGTCTATGTGGTCAGTGTGCGTGGTTTAAAAAAAATCCTGCAGCACACAGTGCGTAATGAGAAAAAAAAAAACTTTGACCGTGTTTTTGGATTAAAACAGTGACTTTGCACTGTATTTTCATATGGTATTTATTGTTGTATTCTAGTTTTCCTGGTCTCATTTGATAGAATGGAAGACATATTACAGAAATTGAGATGATTTTGACTGGTTTTACAAAGAGAACTACCTTGAAATTGCACTCAGAGTAGCAGAAATGTTCGATTTTTATCAAAGTTCAAAAGTAAACAAATCATGCTATGCGTCCAATACATATCAACTGGTGAGTCTAATATTCTTTCACAAGTGCGCTGATAATATTTATACCATTTCTACACCAATGCAGTAGTCTGCATAACAGTAAATCTTCTATTTTTTTTGAGAATAAAAATTCAAAATGGAAAGCAAAAGAATGTAAGAGGGGCATGGGGACATGACTAATGAACAGAGGAAATGTTATTTTAGTGCCAGGAATGTCTTTCTTGTTTATTCTGGACCCTATTTGGAAATTGGCATCTTTTGAAATTTGTGTGAAATTGGCAAAATTGCTAAATTCTGACCATTGTATTGGATAGTTGAAATTGGTAAATGGGTGGTTTCTTGTACTCATTTGATAGAAAAAATGGAGTTCTAGCGAAATAATTATGATTTTTGCCAACAAGTACTCTGGAATTGGCCGAAAATAGGGCTCAAAGTGGGCAAAATCACCGATGCATAAACATCGTCGAGACCACTAACTGCGTGAGAGCATAATTCCGTAAGTTTTCCATCAAATTTCATACTTTTGGTGTCATTATGATCGGGAAAAGATTCTCTATCTTTTCACAAGGAAAAAAAAAATTATTTTTTTTTTTTTTGAAATTTGGCCGACCCTGAGAACAAGTCTCTGAGAGGGCCTGTCAACCCTGAAAGGGTTAAAATGCTTAACACGGTTTACACAGCACATAAATGGCACTATTGAAACCCGTGAAACAATTTACTCGGCGCACAAATGGGACTATTAAAATGCTTGCCACAATCTACACATCACTTGAAATAAACCAGTATCCATTAGTATTTTTGACCTACAAAAATTTAATATTGTTGATGACAACATCCTCCTTAAACTAGAGAACTAGGCTCGAAGGCCATGCATTTTTCTTTTATTGGAATTTGTCCTAATGATAGATACCAACATGTGACAAACATTTCTTCATCTGTGCCCATAAATATTGGTGTCTGCAAGGAAACATTCTAAAGCCTTTCCTATTTTTTTCAGTAAAAGGCATACCAAATGTGTCTGCATTTGCTCTTACTTAGCCTTCAGTAACCTACTACAGAAAGAATAAAAGGCAACAACTCACAGATAGCCCTCATTTTTGGAGAGAAAAGCTGAAATTATTTGACCAGACCTTGGCTTGCTTCTGCCTCTTCACCCAACTTGTCTTAAGGCTTTCTTGCCCTGTATCTCTCATGTACGACATACAAGTCTCATCTTCAAATTGTTAGTTTTAACTTATATATTTTGAAACAAACAACTATGTACAAAAATACTGTCAGGATGAATGATATATCCCAACAGAAATAAAGAAAACATGTAGATTCCTGTACTTAAACTTTTCTAACTAATTTGAGGTAGAAATGAGAATGACGGCATGGTGTTAGAATGTGAAGTAGGTGGGCACATAATTAAATCCACCAAACTTAATTTTTTAAACAGTACCATTTTAATTTTAAAATAACACCATATTCTAATTTGTATTTCTCTTGTGCTGTACACAAAGATAATGTAGTTGACATGTGATAAAACATTGTTAGCACAGAAGAAAACCACTAGTATGCAAATACACTTTGGGCTAACTAATTATAATGCTTAACCCTTTGAGGGTCCAAGCTGTGGATCTATGCCATGAGCTCAGCTCACTCGGATAAGCTGTGATCGGTAAATTTGGGCCTAGATATGAGAGAATGCATCTATGTGGTAAGTGTTCACCATATACAAAGTAAATCCTGAAGCACGCAGTGCTTCTGGTGTAATTTCATGTGGTTTTTAAGATTGTATTCGTGGTTTCTTGGTCTCATTTGATAATGGAAGATATATTACAGAAATAGAGATGATTTTGATTGGTTTTAGTACAGGTCGGCCATCACTAATTTGGCAATCGGTTATCCGGTTCCATCAGTAATCCGGCACTAATTTTAGCTAGCATAATTTCAAATTTCATCATTATACTGACTCAGAAATTGTGCAGATGGTTGTAAATCCACAGCAGCAAGCCAGTGGAGGAGAAAGCAGTGATGAAAATGAGGAAGATGTAGCAGAAAGTCTCTATTGTTGGGTTAGTTCACTTGACAGGTGGCCCGGTGGTCTGGTGGCTAAAACTCCCGCTTCACACACGGAGGGCCCGGGTTCGATTCCCGGCGGGTGGAAATTCCGACACGTTTCCTTACACCTATTGTCCTGTTCACCTAGCAGCAAATAGGTACCTGGGTGTTAGTCGACTGGTGTGGGTCGCATCCTGGGGGACAAGATTAAGGACCCCAATGGAAATAAGTTAGACAGTCCTCGATGACGCACTGACTTTCTTGGGTTATCCTGGGTGGCTAACCCCCCGGGGTTAAAAATCCGAACGAAATCTTATCTTATCTTATTGCTAAAAGATCTAGAGCAATGCAGTTTTATAAGTGAACAAGAAATAATGAATGTTTACATGCTGCAGGGTAAACTAATCAAAGAAAGGCCAAAATATAAGTGTATTTTAACCTAACCACTCTGTAATCCAGCAAACTCACTAATCTGGCACACTACAGGTCCCAGTGATGCCGGATTAGTGATGGCTGACCTGTACTGAAAATAGCTTGTAATTGAGCTCAAATTAGCAGAAATGTTTGATTTTTGCTGATTTTCAAGAGTAAACAAATCACATGACACGTCAACTAGTGGGTTTAATATACATTTACAATTTCACTGATAGGGTTTATACAGTTATTACAATATTGCATAAGAGTAATTCATCAATTTTTTGGTATGAATAAAAATTCTTTATGTAAATGAAAAATCAAAATGGAATTCATCTGTAAAGCCTGGAAATGTAACTGATAAACAGAGGAAATTGTTATTTTAGTGCCAGGAATGCCTGCATTGTTTATTCTGGATGCTATTTTGAAATTGGAATATTTTGAGCTTTGTGTGAAATTGGCAAATAGTTGACTGGGCAGTTTCTTGTGCTCAATCGATAAAATAGAAGTAATACTAATGAAATAGCTAAGAATATGGTCGACTGGAATAATGTAATTGGCCTGAAATAGGAGTCAAAGTGGGCAAAATCACAGATATGTAAATATCGCTGACATAGTAAAATTCGCAATAGTGTAATTTCGTCAGTTTTCCACCAAATTTCGAAGTTTTTGTTTTATTACCTCCAGAAAAAGATGATCATTTCATAAGAAATTTTTTTTTTTTTTTTAAATTCTTGGACCCTGTGCACAATGCGTAGATCTATGGTTTGGACCCTCAAAGGGTTAAAGACTACTTTAAAATTAGACATAGACTATTAAGTAGGATTTTTTTTGTGTAGCTAATCTCAGTTATATGCACAGGCGAGATTCCACAGTCACTAAAAGCAACAGATATAGCCCCACTCCATAAAAGTGGCAGCAAAGCAGTAGCTAAGACCTATAGACCAATAGCTTTAATGTCCCACATCATAAAAATCTTTGAAAGAGTTCTAAGAAGCAGGATAAACCACCTGGACTCCCCAAAATTGCACAACCCAGGGCAACATGGTTTCAGAGCAGGTCGCTCCTGCCTTTTGCAACTGCTAGACCACTATGATGTGGTCCTAGATGCACTGGAAACCAAAAAGAATGCAGATGTAGTATACACAGATTTTGCAAAAGCCTTCGACAACTGCAACCATGGTGTAATAGCACACAAAATGCGTGCTAAAGAGATAACTGGCAGAGTAGGCAGATGGATCTTCAACTTTCTAACCAATCACACACAGAGTAGTGGTAAACAGAGTTAAATCAGATGCTGCCATAGTGAAGAGCTCTGTCCCACAAGGCACAGTATTAGCACCTATCTTGTTCCTTATTCTCATGTCAGACATAGACAGAGATGTAAACCATAGCACTGTATCATCCTTTGCAGATGATACTAGGATCTGCACGTGAGTGTCATCCACTGAGGACACAGCAAAGCTCCAAGAAGATATAAACCAAGTTTTTCTATGGGCAACAGAGAACAATATGATGTTCAATGAAGACAAATTCCAACTACCCCGTTACGGAAAACTGGAGGAAATAATAACTAGGACTGAGTATACTACAAACTCTAATCACACAGTAGAGCAGAAAAATAATGCGAAGGACCTGGGTGTGGTAATGTCCGAAGACCTTACCTTCAAGGACCACAGCAATGCCACTATCACATCTGCGAGGAAACTGATAGGATGGATAATGAGAACATTCGAGACAAGAGATGCTAAGCCAATGATGATCCTTTTCTAGGCTGGAATACTGCTGTACATTAACATCCCCATTCAAGGCAGGTGAAACTGCAGATCTAGAGAATGTACAGAGAACCTTTACTGCACGTATAAGTTCCATCAAACACCTTGACAACTGGGAGCGCCTGGAAGCACTTGACTTGTACTCACTGGAGCGCAGGCGAGAGAGAGATGTATCATAATCTACACCTGGAAGATTCTGGAGGGACTGGTCTCTAATATGCACACAGCAATCACACTCTATGAAAGCAAAAGACTTGGCAGGCGATGCAACATACCCCCAGTGAAAAGTAGGGGCGTCGTTGGTACACTAAGAGAAAATGCAATGAGTGTCTGGGGCCCAAGACTGTTCAACTGCCTCCCACCAGCAATAAGGGACATTACTGGAAGACCCCTGGTTGTCTTCAAGAGGGAGCTGGAAAGATACCTAAAGACGGTGCTGGATCAGCCGGGCTGTGGTTTGTACGTTGGATTGCATGCGGCCAGCAGTAACAGCCTCATTGATCAGGCCCTAAGTCACCAGGAGGCCTGGTCATGGACCGGGCCGCAGGGGCATTGATCCCCAGAATGCCCTCCAGGTAGCCTCCAGGTAGTAAGAAAGGTGGCTAAATGAACAATGATACTTTTAAAAATTGTATCATATGATCAATGCAATAAATTTAAATAAGTCATAGGTTTAATGTTATTAACAGTGGGTAACAATGGTAAGCTGGGAGTTGGTATATCGTATTTTCTTGTTTTAATTTTAATGCTTTTGTGCGGTATATTATATTACTTCTGAGTTTATTGACAATTTTCATAGTACATATCTGTCTTCAAAAAAATTCAAATAGCCATACCATATGACATCTCTTCCTAAATAAAATTTTCCGTTGCAGCCAGAACCTTAGTTGTTCATTTATTTACAAATTAATAATTAATTATATTGTACTAATGCATGTTTAATTTGTTGTCTTATTCCAGAACTGAAAAGGAAGAGTTGTTTGCAATTATATTTTATTTTCTTTGTACTGTATGTTGCTAGTTAAATTTTTATGCTCTTTAACGTTAATTTTATGATGCCTCTAATTCAGAGTTTTCCCATAGATTAAGTGTGGTAAGAGAAATGCACTACCTATATAACTTCTTGTATCACTCTTTGTGCTAATATTATATTTGGTTGTTGCAGCTGGCCTTCAAAGAAGAAAATTTCAGAAGTGTAAGTGATAAGGTGGCTACTTGTCTTTTGTCAGCCAGTTTTTTGTCAGTGTTACCATATATTGTTTTCTAACCATCTGTATCAGTGTATCTGGTGCAGCATATAAATATGTATCCAGTTATAGAATCTACATGTATAACTATAAATTGCTTACTGCACCTTCTAACCTTTATGCTGCAGTTATGTAAGATTTAAGATGCATTCGTAAACTCATTGGACTGTTACTACATCACTGTGCATTAGTTTGAATGTATTAATTAAACCAGTGGCTTACAATGTTTAATACAGAGCTAAATGATTTCAGGAATTATAGTTAAATTGCGATATTCATTATATCTGCTGAAGTCTATGCTATGGTTTAGTATATTCACTGGAGATTTAAGGAAAGTATCTTGAGCTAATTATAATTTAAATTTGTTTTGATATTTACTCTCATTCAGATATTTAGGGAGGTAATTTTGTAACACTGAAATACTGTACTGTTCTGTTCGTATAATGTTATAAATTGGCTATATTTTATTTTGTACAGTTTCCATCAAAACTAGGCATGTCATCGAGGATGAACAATCCTGATAAATTCCGATAAGCTTTCTCCAAATATCTATTGATAAATTGGTATAGTTTCATACATTTTACATAGTAAAAAGTTTTTACACAAATGCATACTACCTAATGTATTTTTCTTTTGTTGGGATGATAGGCTACATCTTAGGTTCATTTATGTTCATTCACCTTGTCTATGACTAAAATTTGTTTTAGCCATTCATATGAAAACTAAAAGTATCGCTGACTTTATGCAATAAATGTATTCTAGGCCCATGACAGCTGTAGTAATTTCAATCGGGTCATCAATGCTTAATTCTTCATTACATTGTGTTATGGAGAGCACTGGTTTCACGGGGTGAATTTGCTCTGCATAGGGAGTTATTGGTAGATATGGGGTATGGCAGACTTGAGTCCTAGAAATGAAATATACAATTCCTGCACTCTTAAGGAGGGTTTGGAATATTTGCTGTTTAGAATAACATCTAAACTGTCATAGCTGCATTCCTCTGGCAAGACAGTGATAGTGTTTCTTTTTTTGGGTCACTGCCTAGGTGGGAAATGGCCAGTGTGTTTAAACAAATGGTGTATGGCATGACAGTGAAAACACATACAGTATTAACATATTCATGCTGTATATTGGTTCAGTGGCAAAGTTGACAAGCTAGTAAATGTAGGGCCACTAGACTCTAGGTTCACATTACAATTACTCCGTTGAAATACTGTTACACAGGCTCTTCTCTTACCTTGTTGGTGTATACTCTAGTATTGTTTGTTGTCTTCTTTAGACACTACTGTACTGCACATAACATAGTGCTGTACTTTTCTCTCATGTCAGCATTATCTTTAACCCGTCAACGGTCCAAGCAGATCTACGTTCACATGTGTAGTGCTACAAAAGTAGATCTACCTTTTTTTTTACACATTTTCAAATGTAAAAAACAAAAAGAAGATCTACTTTTTTACCCACTTTAAAATGTTGAAAAAACGTATATATACGTTTGGACCGTTTACGGGTTAAATTCCATCTATTTTCTGCATTGTGTCAGCTTGATCATTAAATTCCACCTTTTTTCTACATTTTCACTTCGATCCTTTTTACCCCATTTTATTACACAGAATAATTATTTTTCTACCTCATACTGAATCTTTGCATTAATCCATCTAGACCTTGTATATATTTACCTACAGGAAATGAATCTCATATTGAAAAAAAAAGGCTTTAAGTAATTTTTTCACATCTTTTCACTGTTTGATATCACAGTACAGTATGCAAAATAACTGAAGGATTTTTATTTTTGTTTTGAGAGGGAAATGTGTAATGGCTATTTGACAAGACAAGTAGCCACACGAGTGTCAGGCATTTATCCCTGTTACTTGTGATATGCTGTATGCTTGATGCATGTTCATCCTTGAGATTTGCTTTACCAGAGAGGGTAGATTAAAAATTAAACATGTTTTTGCGTACTTGTTATTTGCTCGGAACTTAAACATGATCCATGGATTTATTACTGAGTAGTATGTTAAAGTTATCGTCTTGCACTTCATAGAACCTAAATTTATCACCTGTGGCTTGTTAAATAATATTGAAACATCCTGACAAACACACAAGCATAACTCCTACAGTCAGGCACTTGTTGAAGGACAGATGAGAGTGGAATTACATTTCGTATATAGTACATGATTTTTCACTTTGTTTCTCCTACATTCTAGATTGAGGCTGTATGAATGGGCAGAAATACTCTCTGGTGTTTCACCAATTGCAAAATCTAATAAAAACATTGAAATTCCTCATTACTCCTCTTAACCCCTAAACGGTCCGAACGTATATATACGTTTTTACCGCTAGTGCCCCAAACGTGTATATACGTTTTATGTGTCCTACATTTAACATTGCCACGATAAGCCTGAGTTGCCTAGACATGTGAGAATGGGTGTGAGCACTCACTGTGCACCATATTAAAATAATTGGGGATGCCTGGGTACCATATGCTCTTTTTTCCTATTAAAAAACAACAATTTTTTTTTTCTCAAAAAAGTTGGGGCAGTACGGTAGTGAACGTATATATACGTTTGGACCATTTACGGGTTAATAAAATGTATGCATGAGCTGTGTAAAGACAAATTGACGAAGGTTTCATTAGGTTTTTTAAATTTTGGATAAGACAACAATGTGACTGATTTATTTATCATTGGTGGTACTTTATCTAGGATGGTATCCACAATAACTGGCTGACACTGTACCTTTATTAATGCTAGGTTAAAATAGGCAGTAGGCGTATGGAGATTTGAATATACTCTTCATCCTGTATAGGAATCAAACCTGGGTTCTTTCAGGTGTCGACTGCAAATTTGAAAATTAACTAGAAGATGAAGATTTAGTAAGAAATAACTTTGTAACTTGCAAAAACTTATGTACTGCAACTGGATCTGGTGTTAATTGTTTTATTTAAACCTTCGTCTAAGGAAAATCTTTTTATTTTTTATTCATATCCTCTTTCCCCCATCCCCATTCCTCTCACTTCTGAAACATTTTTTTTCTGTTAATTGTTTTTAATGACAGGCATCCCACAAATTTGCACGGGATCACATTGCTGAAAGTTCCACTAATTCTGCATAATTAAGTTTATTATATAACTAGTTGGTTCATATTTTGTTCATTTTACAGCGGAGACCATATCTCTGTGATACATCACGTAATCTGGTCACTGTTGACATTTATAAGAAATAATGACCAGTAAAAGATAAAGTAGACCGTTATACAGTGGACCCCCGCATAACGCTATTAATCCGTTCCTGAGAGCTCAATGTTATGCGAAATTATCGTTATGCGAATTAATTTTCCCCATAAGAAATAATGGAAATCAAATTAATCCATGCAAGACACCCAAAAGTATGAAAAAAATTTTTTTTACCACATGAAATATTAATTTTAATACACACAAACTTAAGAAAACATGCACAGTTACATGACACTTACCTTTATTGAAGATATGGTGATGATTGATGGGATGGGAGGAGGGGAGACTGGATGGTTTTAGTGTTTAGAAGGGGAATCCCCTTCCATTAAGACTTGAGGTGTCAAGTCCTTTTCTAGGGTTGCTTCCCTTCTTCTTTTAATGCCACTAGGACCAGCTTCAGAGTCACTGGACTTCTGTCGCACAACATATCTGTCCATAGTGGCCTGTACCTCTCGTTTCTTTATGACTTTCCTAAAGTGTTTCACAACAGTGTCAGTGTAATAGTCACCAGCACGGCTTGCAGTAGCTGTCTGAGGGTGATTTTCATCCATGAAGGTGTGCACTTCAAGCCACTTTGCACAGATTTCCTTAATCTTTGAAGTAGGCAACTTCTTCAATTTCTCTCTCCCCTCCTCCGAAGCAATTTCCTCAGGTGTGGCCTCTTGCTGTTGAAGTTGATCTAGCAGCTCATCAGTGGTTAGTTCTTCATTGTCCTCCTCCACCAACTCTTCCACATCCTCCCCACTAACCTCCAACCCCAAGGACTTCCCCAATGCCACAACTGATTCCTCAACTGGTATAGGATTCTCAGGATTCTGAAGGATTCAAATCCTTCAGAATCCCTTTGGTCTACACATTCTGGCCACAGTTTCTTCCAAGCAGAGTTCAAGGTCCTCTTAGTCACTCCCTCCCAAGCCTTACCTATAAGGTTTACACAATTGAGGATATTAAAGTGCTCTCTCCAAAACTCTCTTAGAGTCAATTGAGTTTCTGAGGTCACTACAAAGCCCCTTTCAAACAGAGCTTTTGTGTACAGTTTTTTGAAGTTTGCAATAACCTGCTGGTCCATGGGCTGCAGGAGAGGAGTGGTATTAGGAGGCAAAAACTTCACCTTAATGAAGTTCATGTCCCCACAAAGTCGCTCTGCCAAGTCTGTAGGATGACCAGGAGGCACTTAAGGTCTAATTTCTTTTCAGTTAGGTAATTTTTCACAATGGGGGCAAATGCTTGGTGTAACCAGTCATAGAAAAAGTCCCTAGTGACCCATGCCTTATTGTTTGCCCTCCACAGCACACACAAATTAGCCTCGAGGATATTCTTTTGCCTGAACGCTCTGGGAGTTTCAGAGTGATACACTAATAAAGGCTTCACTTTGCAATCACCGCTAGCATTGGCACACATGAGAAGAGTAAACCTGTCTTTCATAGGCTTATGTCCTGGGAGTGCCTTTTCCTCCTGAGTAATGTAGGTCCTGCTTGGCATTTTCTTCCAAAACAGGCCTGTTTCGTCACAATTAAACACTTGTTCAGGTTTCAGTCCTTCACTGTCTATGTACTCCTTGAATTCATGCACATATTTTTCAGCTGCTTTTTGGTCCGAACTGGCAGCCTCTCAATGCCTTATCACACTATGTATGCCACTACACCTCTTAAATCTCTCAAACCAACCTTTGCTGGCATTAAATTCACTCGCATCACCACTAGTTGCAGGCATTTTTCTAATTAAATCCTCGTGCAACTTCCTAGCCTTTTCACTTATGATCGCTTGAGAGATGCTATCGTCTGCTATCTGTTTTTCGTTTATCCACACCAATAACAGTCTCTCGACATCTTCTATCACTTGCGATCTCAGTTAAACCTTTGGCAAGAACAGCTTCCTTGATTGCCGTTCTCTTGGACACAATAGAAGCGATGGTTGATTGGGGTTTACTATACAACCTGGCCAGCTTGGAGAAATGCACTCCACTTTCATACTTAGCAATGATCTCTTTCTTCATCTCCATAGTAATTCTCACCCTTATTCCTGTAGGGTTGGCACTAGAAGCTTTCTTTGGGCCCATGGTCACTTATTTTTCAGGTGAAATCACTGTAAAAAGGCTGTAATAATACAAAAATGTTCCGATTGTATGCTTGAATGTAACCGCTGAGGCTGGCTTGTAAACAATGCCACTGGCAGAACAAGTGAGGCTGGCTCAGGCCGCATGGATGTGTCTCGGACGAATCGCGTTGAGCGAATTTTTTAGCACTATGCGAGGCAAAATTTTAGCGATAAAATGTATCGCTATGCGGATTTAACACTATGCGATGATAACGTTATGCGGGGGTCCACTGTATTACATGGTAGTTACGTTCCTGAAAATGTCGTGTTAGGTAAATCCGTGTTAGATAAACTGAAGAACTTATAGGAAATATAGGGTTACGTTCCTGGGAGCCCCCAAAGAAGCCAGACAACTTTCTTTTTAAACCTCCAGATCTTGCCAAAATAAAAGTGAATATGTAATTGCAGTTCATTGTCGTGATATATTAGGTTGTTTTTACTGCTTAAGACTGCAAATGCAACAGAAATATAATGGAATCTCGGTTTTTGTGATTAATCCGTTCGAAAAAGTCTGACAAAAATCGAATTGTATGAAAACTGAAGTAATATTTCCCATAAGAAATAATGTAAATTCAATTAATCCATTCCAGACACCCAAAAATATTAACAAAAATATATTTTATAGAGAATAATTAGTTTTACATACAGAAAACAATGAGAAATAAATATAAATGGCTAATGAAATGGATAAATGAACATTTAACATCACTTATACCTTTATTGAAGACTCTTGTTGGCATATGGAAGATGGCAAGGAGGGGAGAGGGAGGAGAGGTTATTGTTTGGAAGGGGAATCCCCGTCCATAAGGATTTAAAGTATCAAGGCCCTATCCAGGGTTACTGCCCTTCTTTGTCTTTTATTAGCACTAGGACCAGCTTGAGAGTTACTGGACCCCTGTCACACAAAAAAAAAATCTATCCAGAGAAGTCTGTTTCTGACGTCTCTTTTTAAGATTTGCCTAAAAATGGGACAAGGCATTGTCATTGAGCTTGTTGCAGACACAGCTTGCAACAGCTTTGTTAGTGTGATATTTCTCCACAAAACTTTGCAACTCATTCCACTTTGCACATGTTTCTATAACCCTTAAACGGCCCAAAGAGATTGGCGTTCAGATTTGTAGTGCTACAAAAGTAGATCTACTTTTTTTTACATATTTTCAAATATAACAAAAAAAAAAAAGTAGATAAAAGTTTTTTTTACACGTTTTCAAATGTAAAACAAAAAAGAAGATCTACATTTTTTTACATACTTTCAGATGTTGAAAAAACGTATATATACGTTTGGACCATTTAAGGGTTAAGGATGGAAGTGATTGTTGATGTGGACTTTCTGTGCATGTTGGCGAGATCAGCCATTCGTACACCACTTTTGTACTTTGCTACGAGTTCTGTCTTGAATTCTATCGTGTTTCTCACCATCTTTATCAAAGGGCTGGCACTTAGAACTTTCTTTGGCCCCATGGTGGCTTACTTAGCAGTCACACTCAATAAACAAGCACAAAAAACAATGGATTATTGCGAAATGTTTCAGATGAATGTGCGGGATGATGCTCGCTCAACAAGAAACAAAGGCAGATTGAGTCACGAACGCATCGGATGCTTTGTGTGGGTGCTCGATTCCGGGAAATGAGTGACCGAGTCACGTGGGCAGGCTGACAAGTTTGGTACAGACTATTTTCAACTGTATGAAACTCGAGTGGATGTAAGAAAACTGGGACAATATTTCGATGAAAAAACTCAAGAAAAACCGAATCGTATGAAAACTAGGGCATATGAAAACTAGGGCATATGAAAACTAGGGCATATGAAAACTGAGGTTTGACTGTAATAGTATTTCTTACCTTAAATTGTGGGTGCTGGTGTTTGTGGATGATTGTGAAGAGAGTGGAGAGTTATGTTGTGGTCCTACTGGGCTGAGGTGGATGGTAGAGGTTCTGGTACTGAAGTCGATGGTTGTATTGGAGTGTGCATAAATTCTGTAATGGATTTCTGTTCTATTTGACCCCACAGTACATTATACAACTGATGGTAAGGCATCAGCTGCTCTAGACACCATTTCAGGGTCCTCTTCAGTGAAAAAGTATAACTTTAAGTCAGGAACTCAGTCAAGTCAGTCAGTCAAGTTGATCAATCATTCAAGTCAATCAGTCAGTCAGTTATTCATCACACAAACTCATATATTTACCTCATTCTTTTTAATTGCACAAATTGACGCTTCATTATGGCCACAGGCTATCTCTTGTCTAATAAAGTGTTTCGGCAATAATTCATTCCAGAAAGCTGTTCGAGTGCCGTTACCGAACGAATTTGTTCCCATGGGGAATAATGTAAATTAGATTAGTCCATTTCAGACCCCCAAAAATACACTTACAAAAGCACCTACAATAATACACTTACATAATAGTTCGAGTGGGGAGCTGTATGAAACTCGGGGTACCACTGTATCTATTTCTTCATTAACTCTAAGACTTAAACACTTATACCTTTTCTTGCCACTTTCAGCAACACTGGTATGCTTACTGGGTGCCATGATTGCTTGGCAGATACAAGATATGGTAATTAAAAGATCAAAACACAGTTCACAAACACTGATAGCTCCTAAGACAGAATGGAACTGAACACACATTCATGAAGGCTGGGATGGTGGTGGCGGGAGTGTTGGGGGTGGCAGGGGATGGCGGGAGGTCTCCCCCGCTGACCCACAACAAGGCAACAGCTTGAGCTGAGGTAATTTTTTCTGCACCCACAAATGGAACTGTGTAAAGTTAATTTTACGAAGTGTTGTATAAAATTGTGCCACAATTTTTCAGTAGTGCAATAATCAAAACGTGGCAAATACATCAGTGTAATATAACGGTTTACTGTACATGGGCATGGGGGAAAAAATGTTGAAGCAGAGAAACATTAGATAATTGTATCAGTTTGCTGGTTTTCCTTGAGTAGAAACATTGGGTAATCAAAACCCATGAGTATGGAAGACCACAAGTTTGTAGGGACGAGCCTACCAGTCTTTGCCTAAGATTTATTAACTTTTATTTATTTATTATTTCTTGAAAGCCTGTTTGTAAAAAATTCAAAGGAATTTCATCATAAAGATTGAAATCTTTACCATTTCCAGCTATACTTTATGCAAATTTTTTTTTTTTTTTTTTTTTAAATTATCCTCTCTGGTATTTAAGTTATTTTTCTTTCTCTCACTCACTTTCTAGTTCTACTTACATGACACTAATTAATGTTAGTAATTGTAAGCCACCTATAACTTTATTAATAGATTTCAAGGAAAATAAGCTATACATACAGGCATTATAGGCACACATCTGCACCTTTAACTTGGACAAGTCAAGCTTTTCCAAATGGTTGAGATATGGAAAGAAATGTAAAATAAACCCAGTGAAGAGCAGAGGGAGCCAAGGGCACAATATGAAAACACTATCAACATAATGGGCCTGGACTATTCAACATAGTGCACTACTAGAAGATATTAGAAATACTGTTGGAACAAGTGTAGAAATCTTGAGGAAACTTTATCACTACCACTGCCTAGTGCAAGATCAACCAGGTTATGATGATTGTGTTGGTCAGTGGGCCACCAACAGCAACATCCTGGTTGACCGGACAAGCACCAAAAAAGCCTGGCCACAGGCCAGGCTGTGGGAGTATATCACACTTAAGGTTTGCACTTGATACATGCATGGGACAAGTGAGGTGAGTCATAGTTGCAGAGGTTTTGTAATGACACGAGTAGGGGATAAATTTATTGATTTTTTTTAAGTGTACTTATATAAAATACAATTTTCCATCTTAGCTGCTTTCTCTGGGATTAGACAAGTATTATTATGCTCAGGTTTGTAAATTGGACAAATTTGGAGCTCGACATTGTGGCAAAATGGGAAAAGACAGCTATGACATGTTATCCAGCGATTGTGACCTAGAATGGAATATACAGCAAACATTACTGTACTAATTTACCATTATAATTGGATATATATAGGTAGTAGGTTGGTAGACAGCAACCGCCCAGGGAGGTACTACCGTCCTGCCAAGTGAATGTAAAACGAAAGCCTGTAATTGTTTTACATGATGGTAGGATTGCTGGTGTCCTTTTTTCTGTCTCATAAACATGCAAGATTTCAGGTACGTCTTGCTATTTCTACTTACACTTAGGTCACACTACACATACATGTACAAGCACATATATACACACCCCTCTGGGTTTTCTTCTATTTTCTTTCTAGTTCCTATTCTTGTTTATTTCCTCTTATCTCCATGGGGAAGTGGAACAGAATTCTTCCTCCGTAAGCCATGCGTGTTGTAAGAGGCAACTAAAATGCCGGGAGCAAGGGGCTAGTAACCTCTTCTCCTGTATATATTACTAAATGTAAAAGGAGAAACTTTCGTTTTTCCTTTTGGGCCACCCCGCCTCGGTGGGATGCGGCCGGTGTGTTGAAAGAAAGAAGAAAGAATTGGATATATGTAACTGTGTATGGTGTAATCTTTTGTAAAGAACTTTTTTGCTAATCTAACTGCTACTTATGTGATGAATGGTTTTTGAAAATCGACAAGTTGAAGATTGAGACACTTATGCAACATATGGGAATCTTTATTGAGGAAATGTTTCACCACACAGTGGCTTCATCAGTCCAATACAAAGCAGAAAGGTGTAAGGAGAGGAAGAGTATGAGGTAATCAGTCCCTCAGCCTGGAGTCGATGTGTTCAGTACATTCTACAAGATTGATGGACTGAACACATTGACTCCAGGCTGAGGGACTGATTGCCTCATACTCTTCCTCTCCTTACACCTTTCTGCTTTGTATTGGACTGATGAAGCCACTGTATGGCAAAATGTTTCCTCAATAAAGATTCCCATATGTTGCATAAGTGTCTCAATCTTTAACTGCTCCTTAAATTGAAGCCCCTGTTATACCTCATTTTACATGTTCTGCAAGACTGAAGTTTTTCCTTACTTCTTACTTTTATATTTCTGGTGTTCCTTACATTATTTGTCAGTGACTAACTTTGTGTTCAGCAGATTTTGTGTGTTTTAATAAAATCTTTTAGGTTTTTCTTTTATTTCTAATACAGCCTCTCCTCACTTAACAATGGAGTTCCATTCCTAAGACCATGTTGGTAAACGAATTCGGTGCTAAGTGAGGAGCATACTATAATGGTAGTGGGTTTGTGTCAACCATCTTTGGTATTGTTTTAATGTCACCTTTGCACCATTAGTAACATTTGTGATATATTTTTAAATGTGTACACAGTAGTGTACTGCATATTGTAATAAACAGAATAGAGCAATCAGCTCTAATATATACATTATTTAGGTATGCATACTGGCCAGAGAGCCTGTTGTAAGCCCTATTCATCGGTAAACGAGTATGTTCCTAAGTGAGGAGAGGCTGTACACAACTTTTAACACAGTTTAATCTTATAAAAAAATCAATAATAACTATTAATGTTTTGACTAAGGAGAGCCAGTTTTGATTCAAAATGCTATTGATATGCAGATAACATTGTTGAAACAGTAAAGGCAGGGTTTTTTTTTTTTTCTGAAAGGCCTCTTAACAATTATAATGCTTAATGATACTCAAAATATTTTTCTTCATAGTAGTTATATGCAAATTCTTTTAACTTTACTGAACATTACATATATTCTCTTCTCATTTGTTTTGTTTACTAAAGGATACGAAAGTTGCTTTGCATTTATGTTTATCAAAATGATAGATTTAATAATTTATTCTGTATTAAAGGATAGATTTACTTATTATTCCATATAAAATGATACATTTAATTATTCTGTATCACCCTTGCTCCAGGGTACTCCATAAGTAAATATGTTTGTTCACTATTCTTTTATTTCCTTTACCTTTTGATAGTGCACTGAACAAAGGGCGGCTAAGAAAATGTGTGTTCTCTCATCTGTTGCTGGCACTCCTCATGGTGGTCAAGATGGTCCCTGATTTCCTCGACAGACTTGACATTTTTATTCTTGAAATTGAAGAATTAGAAGTACCGCAAGTATGAGTACTGTACCTCTTTATCTGCAGATATGTTTGACTTTTTATAATTTTGTTATTTTTTTATAGACAGTTTCAACCTATTTTAATTAGTTTAAATTTGTATTGTCTAGTTTTTGTTTTAATTTATTTGGATATAACTTTTTTAGATCAATTATTTTGTTAATGCATTGACTGTTTTCATGTAATAAAGTCTGCCACTAGATAAGAAGCTAGTAACTAATATATTAAACACTATGTGTATGCATCAATTCCACATTATTACTGTAGTACAAAGATGATAGTAATACAAAGTTGTCTCTTGCAGCCATTGAAATGGGAATACATCTGGTTGGTGGGGTCCTTGGCCAGCTTCTTGGGTCTCATAGCCATCCGAAAAAATAGAGTATTACTTATGCAGGTAAAGTTCCTGCGATTGTAAGCAATTTACCGGGAACCAGTGTATTACTGACAATATATGCATCAAGTTCCATAAAATGGAGCAGAAATTATCACATTATCGTGAACAAAGAGTATTAGGGCATGTGATGTGCAATATGTAACATCGGTAAAAACACCAGTAGTCATCTTTCTGAATTCATCAGGCCTCTTGAGATAAATCCTCAAACCTAATCAGATAATATATTGTAAAATTTTTAATTATAAATAAGGTTAGTTGGCCCCCTTCATTTAAGATACTTTTTTAAGCTTATAACAAAAGTAAGTTGGTGTGTACACTTAAAGCCTACCCAAGCTATGAGGCCATTAAAAGCCATTAAAGTAAATCCTGTGATAATTTTTTTTTTTTTTAACACCGGCCGTCTCCTACTGAGGTAGGGTGACCTGTAAAAGAAGAAATGCTTTTGCCATCATACACTTTTATTACTTTCTTGCCAGAAGCATACCAATACTACAGTTCAGATGCTTCTCCAAACTGCAAATATCCCCACCCCCCTTCTTCAGTGCATTCACTGTACTTCCTACCTCCAGGACTCAAGTTTGACTAACCAGTTTCCCTGAATCCTCTCCCAAATGTTGCCTTGCTCACACTCTAACAGGTCATCAAATCCCAAACACTATTTGCCTCCACTCCTGTCTAACACACTCATACACACCTGCTGTATATCCAAGCTCCTTTCGCACAAAACAACTTAAAACCTCTCCCTCCAGCCTTTCCTAGGGTGACTCCTACCCTGCCTTCCTTGGTGACCTTTACCCCACTCTCCTAAAGATTTATACACCCTCCAAGTCATCCTGTAATAAATACCATCATATAAATACACATAAGAGCTACAATTTTTTTTTTTTTACCAGAGTAACACTCAAATACCCACATTTAGAGGAAACATTAGACAACTTTTCATTCCATCATCAATCATTATCAAGTCACAGTTGAACAAGAAAAAGTAGAGAAGACTGGAAAACAGTTCAGGAAGAGGAAAGGGAAAGAAGGTAGTAGAAGTAGTAATAATACTGAAGTAATAATAATATGGTAGTACAATAAAAGAAAGGGTGATTTAAATTCCATCTCAAAGGGATCGTAAAACAGGTAATTCCACCTTTTAACACTTAGTCTGGTTTTTTCAGCTTTTTCTCTCAGCTGTGAACTGACAGTTATCAATGATAAACTAAAAATGTCATCTATAGTTTCCTCTTTTAAGTGTGAGTTAGTCATGCTTTTTTGTTTTTACTCTGCTGTTTTACACCTACCGTATATATTTCACTTTCTGTTAAAGAAGACATTTTCTCCTTTAAAATCTTAACACTATGACTCCAATGATTATGACACTTCGTTATAAATAAAATAAGAACCTATCCGCCTTTCCAGAATGGCACAAACATACATCAATCCATTGTTAGACAATCAAACTGTAATCTCCCTACACCAGAGTGCATGCACTATACAGACTTCTCACTTAGCGACTTACTCGTTTACAAACGACTCGGACTTATGACAGGCTCTCTGACCAGTATGCATATCTAAATAATGTATATTAGAGCTGATTTCCTCTATTTTGTTTATTACAATACAGTAGGGCCCTGCTTTATGGCATTCCACTAATACGGCGATTTCAAATTATGACCAAAACTTGTTATACGGCGAGCAGTCTTTCTAATAAGGGATTCCCCACCTGGTTTGTTTACATTTTCTATGAGCACATCTTTTATGTTTGGAAATTTTCCAAAATTTCAAGTGTTTTAAAGTTATTGTGTATTTTATATATACTCTGATAATTATACTTATATGCAAGGTATGATATAGCACATAATGAAAGTAGTTTTAGATTATGTATTGGTGGATGAAAGGTTGATGGGTACGCTTCAGGATGTACATGTTTATAGAGGGGCAACTGAGATATCGGATCATTATTTAGTTGTAGCTACAATTAGAGTAAAAGGTAAATGGGACAAAAGGAAAATGGGAACAAGTAAGAGAGAGGTGAAAAATGCAGTATTAGAATGTGGAGCAGAAGTTTGTGGCTGTAGGAGGGTGGGTGCAGGAGCAAAGAGGAGTGATAGGTGGAATGATGAAGTAAAGGGTGTGATAAAAGAGAAAAAGGTAGCTTATGGGAGGTTTTTACAAATCAGAAGTGTTATAAGAAGAGCAGAGTATATAGAGAGTAAAAAAAAGGGGAAGAGAGTGGTGAGAGAGTGCAAAAGGAGAGCAGATGATAGTGGGAGAGGCACTGTCAAGAAATTTTGATGAAAATAAGAAAAAAATTTAGAGTGAGATAAACAAGCTAAGAAAGCCTAGGGAACAAAGGGATTTGTCAGTTAAAAACAGAGTAGGGGAGTTAGTGGAGGGAAATCTGGAGGTATTGGGTAGATGGCGAGAATATTTTGAGGAACTTTTAAATGTTGATGAAGAAAGGGAGGCAGTAATTTCGTGCACTGGCCAGGGAGGTATAACATCTTTCAGGAGTGAAGAAGAGCAGGATGTGAGTGTGGGGGAGGTGTGTGAAGCATTACGTAGAATGAAAGGGGGTAAAGCAGCTGGAACTGATGAGATCATGACAGAAATGTTAAAAGCAGGGGGGATATAGTGTTGGAGTGGTTGGTATTTTTGTTTAATAAATGTATGAAAGGGTGGAAGGTACCTAGGGATTGGCAGAGAGCATGTATAGTTCCTTCATATAAAGGGAAGGGGGACAAAAGAAATTGTAAAAACTATAGGGGAATAAGTTTACTGAGTATACCAGGAAGAGTGTATGGTAGGGGTGTTATTGAAAGAATTAGAGGTAAGACAGAGTAGTGGTTCAGATGAGCAAGGAGGCTTTAGAGTGGGTAGGGGATGTGTAGATCAAGTGTTTACATTGAAGCATAAATGTGAGCAGTATTTAGATAAAGGTAGGGACGTTTTCATTGCATTTATGGATTTAGAAAAGGCATATGATAGTGGATAGGGGAGCAATGTGGCAGATGTAGCAAGTATATGGAATAGATAGTAAGTTACTAAATGCTGTAAAGAGTTCTTATGCGGATAGTGAGGCTCAGGTTAGAGTGTGTAGAAGAGAGGGAGATTACTTCCCGGTAAAAGTAGGTCTTAGGGATGTGTAATGTCACCATGGTTGTTTCATATATTTATAGATGGGGTTGTAAAAGTAAATGCTAGGGTGCTGGAGAGAGGGGTTGGAATAAATTATGGGGAATCAAATACAAAATGTGAGTTGACACAGTTACTTTTTGCTGATGATACTGTGCTTATGGGAGATTCTAAGGAAAAGTTGCAAAGGTTAGTGGATGAGTTTGGGAGGGCGTGTAAAGGTAGAAAGTTGAAAGTGAACATAGATAAGAGTAAGGTGATGAGGGTATCAAATGATTTAGATAAAGAAAAATTGGATATCACATTGGAGAGAGGGAGTATGGAAGAAGTGAATGTTTTCAGATATTTGGGAGTTGACTTGTCAGCAGATGGGTTTATGAAGGTTGAGGTTAACCATAGAATTGATGAGGGAAAACAGGTGAATGGTGCATTGAGGTATCTGTGGAGACAAAAAAACGTTATCCATTAAGGCAAAGAAGGGAATGTACGAAAGTATAGTGGTACCAACACTTTTATATGGGTGTGAAGCTTGGGTTGCAAATGCTGCAGCGAGGAGGCAGTGGAGATGTTGTGTCTAAGGGCACTGTGTGGTGTAAATATTATGCAGAGAATTCAGAGTGTGGAAATTAGGAGGAGGTGTGGAGTTACTAAAAGCATTAGTCAGAGGGCTGAAAAAGGGTTGTTGAGGTCGTTTAGTCATTTAGAGAGAAATGATCAAAGTAGAATGACTTGGAGAGCATATAAATCTGTAAGGGAAGGAAGGCGGGGTAGGGGTCATCCTCGAAAAGGTTGGAGGGAGGGGGTAAAGGAAGTTTTGTGGGCGAGGGGCTTGGACTTCCAGCAAGCATGTGTGAGCATGTTAGATAGGAGTGAATGGAGATGAATGGTTTTTGGGACCTGACAAGCTGTTGGAGTGTGAGCAGGGTGATATTTAGTGAAGGGATTCAGGGAAACCGGTTATTTTTATATAGCTGGACTTGAGTACTGGAAATGGGAAGTACAGTGTCTGCACTTTTAAGGAGGCATTTGGAATATTGACAGTTTGGAGGGGTATGTTATATACCTTTATATATGCTTCTAAACTGTTGTAACTGGGTCTCTGAAAAGACAGTGATTGTGTGAGTGAGGTCAAAGTGTTGAATGATGATGAAAGTATTTTTCTTTTTTGGGGATTTTTCTTCTTTTTGGGTCACCCTGCCTCGGTGGAAGACGGCTGACTTGTTGAAAAAAAAAATTGTGTACCTGTACTTAAATACACTTACACACTGCTGGTGTGCAGGTACATACAAAAGTCACTTAGTCTCTCTCTACTCTTGACACCATATAATCTCTTGGGCGCATTAAATGTCGCATATTACGTCAATATAGACATTTCCATTAATCTGTCTGTATTTTTTCAAAATTGTATAATAAATACGCTACGTAATATATAAACATGATACACCCACGGTATAAAAAATTGACATAAATGAGATTTGTTTCAAAGCGTTTTGTAGGAGTGTCAGAAGAATTAGGTTTTCTCTAGTCAAACACCAGTTACTTAACTGTAGAAAAATATTCCTTTTGTATGCCTTCCCTCTATAGCTATTCATGATTCATTTGGGTTTAGCAAATCTTTTTATTATGATTATAATAATAATAATAATTTGTAATATTAATAAGTTGTCAGAACATCATTCCTTCTAAAAATGATGTTACATGAGAATGGAAATGTTGGTATTTATTTTCTACTGTACCACTGTGGAGACAACTTGTACACAATGTAAGGTGTTTGTATGAACCAGACACGTTTGCTTACATAAGTACTCTGCAGCTCTGTCATCTCACTCGTTCTCTCACTCTTGTTTATTCATTTTTATCTTGCTTACTCACCCGTCGCCCTACATTAAGACTACAAATATTTTAAGGTAAGTGATGAGTGTACTGTATATGCATTTTATCACTTGAGGGCACTTTAGGGCCGTAGTATATTATGTGTGGGTGGGGTGACCAGGAAGGCTACCACACCTACCCACACCTGACTTCTTACAATAAATACTACTCGCCTTCTCCCCTACATTGTGACTACAAATATTTTGAGGTAAATAATGAGTGTACTGTGTATTTTACTTTTTATTGTTTTTTAATGCCTAGTTCTTTTGCTGACTTAATATATGTTAGTTTAAACTTGTTATCTGGCATTTATATGCGTTTATAAGTTGAAAAAAATGGCGGTCTGCTTTCTGGTGATGTCTGCTTTGCAGCGGTAGCCTGGAACCTAACCTGTAGTATAAGTGGGGCCCTACTGTATACAGTACACTACTGTAAAAACATTTAAAAATATACTAAAAATGTTATAAATGGTGCAAAGGTGACATTAAAACAATACAGTGGACCCTCGGTTTTTATGTTTAATCTGTTCCAGAGCCATCGGCCAAAACCGAAACCATTTTCCCCATAAGAAATAATGTAAATGGAATTAATCCGTTCCAGACACCCAAAAAAAAAATTTCTTTAACCTTAAAGATAGTTACATGCACAAAAGAATGAACATTACATATGACACTTACCTTTATTGAAGGCTGTTATTACTGGAAGGAAGACAGGGAGGAGGGGAGAGGAAAGAGAGGTTATTCTTTGGGAGGGGAATCCCCCTCCATAAGGACTATAGGTACCAAGTCCTTATCCGGGGTCACTCCCTGCCAAGCCTTATCTATAAGGCCTATGCAGCGGAAGATATTGATGCGAGTCTTCCAAAACTCTCTTAGGGTCAATTCAGAGTCTGAGGTTATGTCAAAGCACCTTTGAAATGTTGCTTTGGTGTACAGTTTTTTGAAGTTTGCAATGATCTTCTGGTCCATGGACTGGATGAGAGGAGTGGTGTTAGGAGGCAAGAACTTCATTGTTACAAAACTGAATTCCTTAGACAGTTGGTCTTCCAAGTCTGGAGGATGAGCAGGAGCATTGTCCATTAACAGGAGGCACTGTAGTGGCAATTTCTTATCCAGGAGGTATTTTTTCACACTGTGGCCAAACACTTCATTAAACCATTCCAGGAAAATTTCCCTTGTGACCCATGCCCTACTGTTTGCCTTCCACATCACACACAGTTTACTCTTGACAACACTGTTTTTCTTGAACACACTGGGATTTTCAGAGTGATACACCAGTAAAGGCTTCACTTTGAAATCCCCACTAGCATTACCACACAACAAGAGTTAGCCTGTCTTTCATAGGCTTGTGTCCTGGGAGTGCCTTTTCATCTTGCATAATGTAGGTCCTCTTTGGCATTTTCTTCCAAAACAGGCCTATTTCATCACAATTGAACACTTGTTGGGGTTGGAATTTTTCAGCCTCTACATAACATTTGAATTCCCGCAAGAATTTTTCAGTCACTTGTTTGTCTGAACTGGCACCCTCGCTGTGCCTTACAACACTGTTTATGCCACTTCGCTACTTGAATTTTTCAAGCCAGCATTTGCTGGCCTTAAATTCACCTACATCAGCACTTGTTTCAGGCAGTTTCTTTATGAGATGGTCATGCAACTGCCTTGCCTTTTTGCAAATTATAGACTGCTGCACAACACTATGTCCTGCTAACTCTTTCTCTCTGATCCACACCAACAACAATTTCTCCACTTCTTCAATTGTTTGGGATCTCTGTTTGGTTATTGCATTCACCCCTTTCACAACATCAGCTTCCATGATTTCTTTTCTCTTTGCCACAATGGAGCTGATTGTTGGTGGTGACTTCCCGTACATCCTGCCGACTTCAGCAAGGCATATGCCACTCACATTTTCTTAGGATTTTTTTTTTCAGTGCTATGGTGTTTCTCACTTTCTTTACCAAAGCACTGGCACTACGAGCTTTCTTTGGGGCCATGGTCTCTTATTTAGCAGTCACACAATAAACAAGTGGCAAAAACAATGGATTATTACGAAATGTTTCGTATGACTTGGCAGGATATGTTCACTCACCGAGAAACAATGCTACACTGACTGAGAATGGTGTAGGAGGCGGCTTTGTCTGTGCGCTGGGCACTGGACAGGTTCTGTACGATCGACAAAAATGGAGGTAATTGACGAAAACGGAGCCAAAAAATCGATGAAAAAAGTTGGCCAAAACCGAAATCGGCGATAATGGAGATCGACGAAAACGAAGGGTCCACTGTATCAAAGATGGTTGGCACAAACCCACTACCATTATAGTATAATCCTTGTTTAGCAATGAATTTGTTTACTGATGTGGTCTTCAGAATGAGACTCCTTTGTTAAATGAGGAGAGGATGTACTTCCCAATTTTCCAAACTCTGACTAATTTTCCAAAGATCGATCTTAATAAATTATACTTTTCTCCCATCTCACTTGGTAGTCACCTGCCATAGATCACTCTCCTCCATTCACTCTGGTATAACATTTTCACTCAGGCCTGTTGGAAGTAAAGGCTCCTAGTTACTGATACTCCCTTTCACCTTATTCACCTTCCAACTTCTGTCAGACACCAATCATCTCAGAATTGTATATCATAGTACCTTTATCAGTCTATCTTGTTCCAATTTTTTCCACATAACCAGAACATCATCTATATTAATTTTTTTTATTATTTATCACTTCATATGCTGCACACATTGATTTCAGACAAGTCATTTCCACTGTCTCCAACCTCCTTGCTGCAACATAAATTTTATTTCCAAGTAGTTTACAGAATTTAAAAAAAAATTGCAGATACAGTAGTCAGAAAAGGTAAGTTATTTGTAAAGCCACTAATTACACAACAAACCTCCCCTTTATTATGAAAATAGATTAAAAGCCATCTAAACATTATACAACAACTGTAATACTTGCATTAATATTTTTTCATCTCCCCCTTGGCCTTGATGAACATTTGAACCCATTAGGGTAGGTTTCCACTCGGATTCCTGAAGTATTTGGTAGATAACTGGTTGACCCAAATGCCCTTTATCTCTGCTTGCAGGCATGACATGGATGAAATGTAGCAGGATTCCATCTTTTATATGATATTCCAAACATTCTCAATAGGATTGAGGTCTTGACTGTTCCTTGGCCACTGTAAAACTTCAGTATTTTTCTCAGCAAGCCATTTTTTTTTTCTTTGTGACTGGGACCCTTATCATGCAGAAAGGTGATTCAGCCTCCATTATAAACAGTATAAAGTAGTCTGGATTCATAGAATATATCTGATGCTTCATCTGAACATTTTCTAGAGATATGTCGACTATCTGAGTTAATACAACAGACTGGTATGTATCACCTCTCAGTGCACCTGCATATGGCAGTGAGATAAGGTGTTCTTTTGCATTGTTGTACCCCCATGTGCCCAGTATTTAGAGCTGTATTTACTGCCACGTAATTTTATGCAAAGTAGATAAATATGGGTTATTCAGAAGTGAATAGCGAGGAAAAAGCCCATTTATTGGTTTGAAGATAGTCACCATAAAGGAAATCTGTTATCATAGTGGACGAGTAAAGTCCAGCATAATGGCATTGCTTGCTGCTACCCATGGCCTCCCACCAGACATCATTCCCGCTACAAAAACTGCATGGTTAAGAAGGACATCTTAACACATGGATAACATCCTACACAGATAACTACATAGAAATCCACATATGACTGCATCATAGCTCAGAGAATTGGATCCCAAACTCCTTAGTTTGGTGCATCGATCACTGCCTGCAAAAAGACCTCTGCTTACCAAGTTGTGCTACAAGGTAACCACTAAGACCCAGTATGAAGAAGGAACACCTATAATTTGCCAGGAAATATGTTCACTGGAGTGTTGATGACTGGAATAAAGTCATGCAGTTGGATGAATCCACATTTCACTGTATTCAAAGTTGTCGGAGCAGGGTGAGGCACCCCGTCCTCCATCAGAAGGTATGACCATGCATACACACTGAGCATCATAAAGCACCCATAATCTGTCATAGTTTGGGGTTGCTTTAGTGGTTTACTTTGTCATGAGGGTTTGTACTTCCTTTCCCAAAATGTTAGCAAATGACCACTACATCATCATTCTCAAGGAGCACCTGCTGAATATTTTTGAAGCTCACGACTGCACCACCTTTGTGCATGATAGCACTCCCCTATAACAAGGCCAAAAAAAAGTAAGCAAGTGGCTTGTTGAGAAAAATATTGAGGTTTTACAGTGGCCAGGTAATAGTCCAGACCTCAATCCTACTGACAATGCCTGGAATATCATGAAAAAGGTGGAATCCTGTCACATTCATCCATGTCATCCCTGCAACAGGAGATGGACATTTGGGTCAACCAGTTATTCATTAATTATGTCAGGATTCTAAGTGAAAGCATGCCTAAATACTTTCAAATGGTCAACAAGGCCAAAGGGCAGATGATAAAATATTAATATAAGTATCAAATTTTACAGTTTTTGTTCTATAATGTTTATATTGCTTTTTTAAACGATTTTTATAATATTGAAAAGGATGTCTGGTTTACTTTTATGGGCACTGTATATATAGATCGTGCTTCACACAGGCATACGGTGGTGTCTACACCAATATATTGATATACTGCCTGATATTTTCCTTTTTTTCTTTCTTTCCATAAATATCTTGACACTTGCCACTTTCATTTGGTCTTCTGTGATTTACCTCATCATGGACAAATCTTCTGATATTTTTACTCCCAAGTACTTGTACAGTACTGTATTTATGTACATTCACATCCTGCAAGTACTTTCCTTTCACACTGACCTTTAAACATTCATTTCCTATACAGTGTTTCTGTTTTTGCTAATCTCATTGCTATCTGCATTCGTTTTCAACTTTGTTTACACACACACTTTCCAACCTCCAGTTTTTCTTGACTCTCCCTTTAACACTATTATCCGTGAATTGTGATGGCTCCCAGTCCAAATTAGAATAGTTATACAAATTATTTAGGATTTGAGAAACATTTTAATGAAATATTATGTATAAGAAAGTAAAGATAATAAGGTATTATGAATGTAAGTAGGCATTATTATTATTAGCCTGATATTTTAATTTTCCTTAGGCAGGAAATAACCATGTTTGTAATCCTTTTTGGACAAAATCATTAAACAGGTTTCATTTATCTCACCTATATGATGGTGGGATGCTAGCATCTTCCTACTGATTGCTGTTTACTTATTTTGTTCTTAATTTTTATATTGTAAAAAATCTCTTCACACTAACCTAATATTTTTTAACATCTTTTAACCCTCATTATTCCACTTTTTTTTTTTTTTTTGTCACTTGCCCCTACCCTTTTCTTGTAAATTGCTCAAACATTTATTCTTTATTGGTTCAAAATTCTTTTAAGCATTTCCCTAATTCCCCTCAGTATCTCTGCTACACTTCTCATATATCACTCATTCCTTCTTATAAACTATCTGCATATTTAGGATTCTAATAGTTAAGACATCCAATGCTCTTGTTAGTGTTGCTATGACATTTTCTACTTAACACTAACCCATATTTTTAATCTGTCAATCTGTATTTCCAATAGTATCAATGAAATTGCTTTAGATACAGACCATTTAAAAAAGGTGAAATGATTACGTAAAACTGATTGCTTACATTTATAGTGTGAAGCTATAGATTTGGACATCAATGTAGGAACCTTGGGGAGTATTTGTCTTGTAGTGTGTCTCCATAAAAAAGAAATTCATAACTGTTGCAATAAGATTTCTAGCTTATTTTTAATTGTATTTCATTTCATTAAATTATTCTTCAAAGTCTGCAAGGCAGATGTCATCTCCACATCATCCAGACCAAACTTTCCAACAGCAAAATCACCAAATTGTGTTTTCTTAGCTTCGTCATTAAAAATATCAGTAATCATAAACAAGGTTAAACATAAATGGTCACTAAGCATTGCAGTAATGCAGTAATTTTTTTAAGTGAGTTTTGATTTCAATGAGCTTTCATAATTTCTTCATATAAATTCTTTTCTTTTTTGGCATTGGGGCATATACTGTACTTATATGAACTGAAGCTCATATCCACTGGAAATTTTGTGCCTTAAGTTTTCATTGTTTTTTTAGTTTGCTTTTCATTAGCTGGAGCCTTGCTTATGTTTGACTTTTCAATTCCATGTTAGTATTAAAGGTGCCCAGATTTTAGCTCAAGTTGTTAACTCTTTCTTGTAGTTTGCTTAATTACACCCATTTTTTTGTGTATTTGTTTACATGTTTGCCCTACTAAATTTAAATAAATATTTCAATGAACAGTAGATCAGTACTTGATAACAGCTCAAGTGTTAATCATAGGTATTCTTAGCACCATGTCTTGGTTTGGGTCAGACTAGTGTCATGAATAAGAGAACCATGTCACTCATAAGAGTTCATTCTGGCAGTGGTATGAAATGCCATGCTACTAGAGGCAGCATGTGCAAAATATTTCATTAGTAACATTGTAGGAGATTGTATCTTGATTTGGTCACTTTAGCTGTTTGATAAATGTTGAATGCAATCGTATATGCAAAACTGTTCGTGGATCTTTGAAAAAAAAAAAATTCTCTTGCTGAAAAGCAATGAAAGTTTCTCTAAAAAAAATTACATAGTACTGTACAAAAAACACTTGATTTAAGAGACTTTCAAAATAGGGAACAAAATTCATTGAGTCAATTGATTGGAATCCACAATGTGCATTATCTAAAAAATTAGTTGCTATAGTTATGTTCCTGGCAAAATAACTCTGTTTACCACAGTCACCAGTATTGGTCATTTGCTACCCCCGTTAGTCATTTAAATGTAGAATTTGCGATACTTTATTGCCTAGCATATGTACAGTAGACCGTTGTTTAACACGGTAGTTACATTCCTGAAAACACAGTCTTAGGTAAAACCATGTTGGATGAACTGAAGAAATTATGGGAAAAATAGGGTTACATTCCTGAGAGCTCCAAAAAAGCCAAACAACTTTTTTTTTTAGGCCTCCACATCTTATAAAAATAAAAGTGAATATGTAATTGTAGTTCATTGTTGTGATGTATTATGTTGTTTTTACTGCTTAAGACTACAAATGTAACAGAAATAATAGTATTTCTTACTTTAAATTGTGGGTGCTGGTGTTTGTGGATGATTGTGAAGAGAGTGGAGAGTTATGCTGTGGCCCTACTGGGCTGAGGTGGATGGTAGAGGTTCTGGTTGATGGTTGTACTGGAGTGTCTAACTTTATGTCAATCAGTCAATCAAGTCATTCAGTAAGTCAATCAAGTATTCAGTAAGTCTCAAGTATTCAGTAAGTCTCAAGTCATTCAATAAGTCAGTCAGTCATTCGGTAAGTCAGCCAGTCACATAAACTTATGGCCACAAGACATCCTGTGGCCATAATGAAGTGTTACACTTCATTATGGCCACAGGATGTCTTGTCTAATATCTTTGTTTCCTTTGTTAATTCTAAGACTTAAATGCTTACACATTTTCTTGCCACTTTGAGCAATACTGGTATGCCTACTAGGTGTCATGATTGCTTGGCAGATAAAAGATATAGCAGTTAAAAGATCAAAACACAATTCACTATCACAAGCTTGTAGCAGAGAAGTTGGACTGGACATGTATGAAGTACGAATGCTGGGATGGTGAGGTGGTGTCGGGAAGGTGGATGGGGATGGCGGGAGGTCTCCCCTGCAGATCCACAACAAGGCAGCTGCTTGAGGAAAAGAATAATGTTTTTTCCTTCCCGCAAACTGAACAGTGTTATATTCATCTTATGACGTGTTACACAAAATTGTGCCGCAATTCTTCAATCGTGTTATACCCAAATTGTGCCAAATAAACTCGTGCTAAATGATGGTCTACTGTATTTCAGTAACATTTTTTTTTTTTTCAACAAACTAGCCATATCCCACCGAGGCAGGGTGACCTAAAAGGAAAAATGAAAGTTTCTTTTTAAATTTAGTAATTTATGTAGGAGAAGAGGTTACTAGACCCTTGCTCCCAGTATTTTAGTCGCCTCTTACGACATACATGGCTTATGGAGGAAGAATTCTGTTTTGTTGCCAAAAACAAGCGGTAATCTGAATGACTCAATGGCTTCCAGCTGCTTAATAGTCTGAGAATCTCTTACCAAGGAGAAATATTTTATATGATTAACATTCTTGGTGTTAATGGAATGTGATATAATCTCACATGATAGATATGGATTAATTTTTTCACGAGTCACTTGGACCAGTAATAGAATTTTTTAAATGTAGAGGAAGCAAGTTATTTTACAATTTATTTAAATGTTGCAATCGTATACTAATAATTTGTCTAATGTTGAACTTTTACTTTAATTCCAGATATATTTTGGTCTTATCAATCTCCTCTCAACAGTGCCAATTCTTTTGGCTGCAATGATATACTTCAAAGAGTTCTTGGAATATTGTACTGAAGATGAGCCACAAGGATTACAGTTGTGGCAGGTAAGAGGTTGCATTGTGACTGATTATATTTAATTCAAATGTGTGCATAGTCCTAAAAGAAAAAGTGATCAGCAGGTGAAGGGGTTGCAGAGGGTGAGAATGCAAATGTAAAGCAAATGGGTTGGTGTCCAGCACAGGCTTTGCCTCCCCAATAAAATCCAAAATCGCTCAAAAGTTTCTGAAGACAGAAGTAGCAGGAAGCAAATCCCAAGAGGCAGATGGAGCAGGGAGTGGAGAGGCATTGGCACCTGTCAAAATTGTAGGAGAGAGAGAGAGGAAAGGGGGTGTCTTGGGAGGAAGGAATCTACATAGAGACAGGGACAGTAATGACCTTAAGTGGGAATGAATGTATGTCTACAGCTGTGACAGATGTAGGAGGCAGGGAAGGGAAAGGAAAGTTAACCATGAAGGAGCAAGAAGTTGAAAGGAGTTTTGGGCCTTTGAGATTTTGGAGGAAGTGATGAAGACAGCCAGGGAAGGCTCTGTCGGAGGCAAACAAGTGAAATGTTGGAAGATGAAGCAGGAAGAATGAGAGAAGGCAAAGAAGTGGGAATGTCAGAGGTGAGGACTGCATAAGGGTTAAACACAAGGGTGACTGTATAAGAGAGTGGAGTGGGGACCTGAGGGCACTGAGCCGCTCTGGAGTAGGAGGAGTCACTGCTATAATGTATGAAAGGCCCTCTCCTTCCTTGAGACAACAGATTTGATGTTCTCTTAATCCTTTCACTGTCGGTATCGTATTAGTACAACTTACAAGCCAGTGTTGGTGCCGTATTAATGTGCCAAAATTCTAGTGGCTTCAGATCTAGTGGCAGAAAGTTGGTACCTCTGCATGTGAGAGAATGGGTTTGCATGGTTAGTGTGCGCAATATAAAAAAAAATCCTGCAGCATGCAGTGCACGATGAGAAAACATAAACTCCGACTGTGTTTTTGGTTTAAAACACAGACTCTGAGGTGTATTTTTGCATGGTATTTATGGTTGTTTTCTTGGTTTCATTTGATGGAATGGAAGATATATAAATAACGATGATTTTGATTGGTTTCACGATGAAAGGTACCTTGAAATTAAGCTCAAAGTAGCGGAAATGTTCAATTTTTTCCAATGTTCATGAGTAAACAAATGACATCACCGTCCAATGTGTGTCCAACTGGCCAGTCTAATACGCAGTCATAACTGGGTTGACCTTATTTATACACTTATTGCAATAATGCAGTAGTCTGCATAACAGTAAATCTTCTATATTTTGTGTGAATAAAAATTCAAAATGGAGGGGCCTGGAGATGTTACTAATGAACAGAGAAAATGTTATTTTAGTGCCAGGAATGTCTGCATTGTTTATTCTGGACCCTGTTTTGAAATTGGCATCTTTTGAAATTTGTGTGAAATTGGCCAAATTGCCAATTTCTGACCACTTGATTGGGTAGTTGAAATTGGTTAATGGGCAGTTTCTTGTACTTGGCCGATAGAATAAATGGAGTTACATTGAAATAGTTATGAGTTTGGTTGACTGTAACAGTGGAATTGGCCGAAAATAGGGATTGGGCAAAAATGTGATCTAAAATACTTGGCCAGGTGACCAAAGTGCCAGCAGTGTCTGCACTGTTGAGGTGTGGGGAGCAACTCCTGCACCTGTAAATATTGGCCTGCTAAATAAATGGAAGCTGGAAGCTCCTGGCAATTGAAAGTTAGTTTAACAACATTGCTAGGATAATGTCTCTGACCCTGAGAAGTGCAAACATAAGTTTCCACTTTGGTGACTGAGTCACATTACATTAAGCCTTGTTGCAAACAATAAAAAAATCAACTCTCCATCATTAGAGAAGCCAGGTACATGATCAAGGTAGAGTGGAGGTCAGGGGTATCACAAGTGCCAGCTGGAACACTGGCACCAAAATTAGGCAAAAAGGCATTGCCCAAAAGCAGTTCCTGGTTAAAAGGAAGGGAGTGGTTTCCATGCAGCATGACCAGGCTGGGGCCAGGTAAGGATGATGCAGGGATAAGGGGCCCAAAAGGAGGCAAATCAGGGACTGGAGTATCAATGATTTAGTCATGCTAATGCTTCATGGAAACCACTCCCTACCCTACCCTACCCTTTCATGCATCTAAACAAGCAATCCAAGGTGACACTTTACGCATCAACGAAACCACTTCAACTGACAAGATGTGGGCGATTGTCAAGTGTCATACCTCCCTCTGGCCACAACCTCCTGGAACTGACAGGCAGCCTCCAGGTATATTTCATTCTAAGGATGCATGAGGTCTCCCACCAGGACTCCGGAGGGTAGCCTAGCACATCCCCAAGTAATTCAGTTCTCACGGCAAACACCACCACCATCACTGAGAACATCGCCAGCATGGGATGGTCAATTTTCCCTTTTCCTACAACCTAGGAGCTGTAATTTATAAGAGGAATATCTCCAAAGGCCAAATGTAGAGAAGCTGAGAAGAGTGGAGAAGGGAGGAGGGGTGGGATGGGGGAATATTTAAAGTTGATCTGAGGAAAGAGATAAAAGACCCAATTCCTTGGTTCAAGAGCCCCTTCACCACACCTTGAAGGGGTGGATAGGTAAATATGTGATCAGCCCATAAGTTTGAAGATGTAGTTTTGAGGTGATAAGACCTTCAGCCATGAGAAGTGTTCAGCATCATAGTCTTGAATATTGCTCAAGATTATGAAGTTGAACACTTCTCATGGCTGAGGGACTGACCACCTGAAAATTACTACCTCAAGGCTGTTTAAATGAACACATTATCTCTACCTCTCCACCACTTCTGCTGTCTCCATATTTTGTCACTTATGTATTCAACTGAAGATGGTGTAGTCATGCTCATCTACTGTCAGTATTGTAAACCAATATTAGAATAAAGCAGCAATGAGTCTAATGAAGAAAGTCAAGATGATGATACAGGGATTGAAGAACGTGACAACTTTGAATTTGATAAATGTTACGAAGAAATTGTAGTCAGTTCTTCTAACAGCATATCATAGACATCTGCCTTTCCCAAATCCCAAAAGCAGCATCCTTAAACAAATACACTGGTATTCGTTTTACTATAAAGATAAAAATGGATAATAGAAAAATGTGGCATTGGTGTTAATGCCTAAAGAATTAAATCCACTTGAGTAATGGAAAGAAAATATGATAGTTCTTCCGTCTCAGGCAAACCTAGCCAGTAAATATCTTGAGTTCACCCTTTGCTTCAGTAGAATGAAAAATTGTTCAGCACTGGAAGGAACATCATCTCCCTTATAGGAACAGATTAATTTCCTAAAATAGGAAGATGTTGATGCTTCTCAGCTCACTTGATATCTTCAAAGTAAACAAAAAAAAAAGTCCTTAAGCTGTATAATGGATTTTTTTTTTTTTTAACAAGTCGGCCATCTCCCACCGAGGCAGGGTGACCCAAAAAAGAAAGAAAATCCCTGAAAAGAAAATACTTTCATCATCATTCAACACTTTCACCCACTCACACATTATCACTGTTTTTGCAGAGGTGCTCAGAATACAACAGTTTAGAAGCATATACATATAAAGATACACAACATATCCCTCCAAGCTGCCAATATCCCAAACCCCTCCTTTAAAGTGCAGGCATCGTAGGTAGTAGGTTGGTAGACAGCAACCACCCAGGGAGGTACTATCGTCCTGCCAAGTGAGTGTAAAACGAAAGCCTGTAATTGTTTTGCATGATGGTAGGATTGCTGGTGTCTTTTGTCTGTCTCATAAATATGCAAGATTACAGGTATGTATTGCTACTTCTACTTACACTTATGTCACACTACACATACGTGTACACGTTTATTTATACACACTCATCTGAGTTTTCATTGATTTTATCTTAATAGTTCTTGGTCTTATTACTTTTCCTTTTATATCCATGGGGAAGTGGAATAAGAATCTTTCCTCCGTAAGCCATGCGTGTTGTAAAAGTCAACTAAAATGCTGGGAACAATGGGCTAGTAACCCCTTTTCCTGTAAAGATTACTAAAAAGAATAAGATAATAGAAATATGTTGGTTAATTAAGTTAAATTGGAGAAAGGTTGCTCAAGTTCTGAACTATAATTTTAGATTTTCAATTTCCAGTTGTTAAAATGTACTTTTTTAGGTTTCAAAGCATTGTCTGTAGTTTTAATATACAATTAGTGGATGGGATGGATGGATGGGTTTATGAAGGATGAGGTAAACCATAGAAAAAGGGTGGGTGGTGCATTGAGGTATCTGTGGAGACGAAGAAAGTTATCCATGGAGGCAAAGAAGGGAATGTATGAGAGTATAGTGGTACCAACATTTGTATGGGTGTGAAGCATGGGTTGTCAATGCTACAGCAAGGAGGAGGCTGGAGGCAGTGGAGATGTCATGTCTAAGGGCAACGTGTGGTGTAAATATTATGCAGAGAATTCGTAGTGTGGAAATTCGGATGTGTGGAGTTACTAAAAGTATTATTCAGAGGGCTGAGGAGGGGTTGTTGAGGTGGTTTGGTCATTTATAGAAGATGGAGCAAAATAGGATGACTTGGAGGGGAGGAGGGGTAGGGGTTATCCTTGAAAAGAATGGAGGGAGGAGGTAAAAGAGGTTTTGTGTGGGCTTGGACATACAGCAGGCATGTGCGAGTGTGTTAGACAGGAGTGAATGGAGATGAATGGTTTTTGGCACTTGACGGGCTGTTGGAGTGAGCAGGGTAATATTTTGTGTGAAGGGATTCAGGGAAACTGGTTAGCTGGACTTGAGCCCTGCAGGTGGGAAGTACAGTGCTTGCAATATAAAGGAGGGGTTTGGGATATTGGCTGTTTGGAGTGACATCTGAACTGTCATATCCAGGTGCCTCTGCACCCCTGCCTCGGTGGGAGACGGCTGTCGTGTTGGAAAAAAAAAAAAGTTATTTTTTCATGTTTAATATAACTAGTAATTATTCACTGTTACTTTTGTAATTGATTTCAGATTGCCTTCATCAGTTTACTAAATACATATGTAGATAAATTCAGGAATTGTATGTATGGTTTTTTTTTTTTTTTTTTTTAAGCCTCATGAGGGTGCCTAAAATTTGTAACGAGTAATGACACTGGCATCCCATAGACATTCGCTTATATATAGAGCATAGTTATAATTTTCAAAATAAAAAAATATTAAAAAGGTGTTGGTACTGCCCTACAATTGAGTGTCAGTAGCTGCCAAAAATTTAGTATCGTCCCATCCCTAGTAATACAGCGGACCCTCCATTTTTGTCGATCTCCGTTATTGCTGAATTCGGTTTTGGCAGACTTTTTTCGCTGATTTTTTGGCTCCATTTTCGTCGATCGTACAGAACCTGTCCAGTGCCGAACGCACAGACAAAGCCACCTCCCACACCATTCTCACCAGTGTAGTATTGTTTCTCGGTGAGTGAACGTATCCTTCTTGGTCATATGAAACATTTCGTAATCATTGTTTTTGCCGCTTGTTTATTGTTTGTGACTGCTAAATAAGCCACCATGGCCCCAAAGAAAGCTCTAGTCCTTTGGTAAAGAAAGTGAGGAACACTGTAGAAATGAAAAAAAATTCCTAAGAAAATATGATAAAGGCATACGCATTGCTGAACTCGGCAGGATATACGGGAAGTCGCCATCAACAGTCGGCTTCATTGTAGCAAAAAGAAAAGAAATCATGGAAGCTGATGTTGCAAAAGGGGTGAATGCAGTAACCAAACAGAGATCCCAAACAATTGAAGAAGTGGAGAAATTGTTGTTGGTGTGGATCAGAGAGAAAGAGTTAGCAGGAGATAGTGTTGTGCAGTCAGTTATTTGTGAAAAGGCAAGGCAGTTACATGACAACCTCTTAAAGAAACTTCCTGAAACAAATGCTGATGTAGGTGAATTTAAGTGTAGCAAAGGCTGGTTTGAAAAAATTCAAGAAGCGAAGTGGCATACACAATGTAAGGCACGGCGAGGGTGCCAGTTCAGACAAACAAACGACTGAAAAATTTGTGCAGGAATTCAAATGTTATGTAGAGTCTGAAAAATTCCAACCCCGACAAGTGTTCAGTTGTGATGAAATAGGCCTGTTTTGGAAGAAAATGCCAAAGAGGACCTACATTACGCAGGAAGAAAAGGCACTCCTAGGACAAAAGCCTATGAAAGACAGGCTAACACTCTTGTTGTGTGGTAATGCTAATGGGGATTTCAAAGTGTAGCCTTGACTGGTGCATCACTCTGAAAATCCCAGAGTGTTCAAGAAAAGTGTTGTCAAGAGTAAATTGTGTGTGATGTGGATGGCAAACAGTAAGGCATGGGTCACAAGGGAAATTTTCCTGGAGTGGTTTAATGAAGTGTTTGCCCAAGTGTGAGAAAATACCTCCTGAATAATAAATTGCCACTCCAGTGCCTCCTGTTAATGGACGATGCTCCTGCTCATCCTCCAGACTTTGAAGACCAATTGTCTAAGGTATTCAGTTTTGTAACAGTGAAGTTTTTACCTCCTAACACCACTCCTCTTCTCCAGCCCATGGACCAGCAGTTCATTGCAAACTTCAAAAAACTGCATACCAAAGCAATGTTTTAAAGGTGCTTTGACATAACCTTGGACTCTGAATTGACCCTAAGATTATTATTTATTATAATCAAGGGGGGAGCGCTAAACCCGTAGGATTATACAGCGCCTGGGGGGGATGTGGAAAGCATTCAGGCTTAATTCAGGGAACCGGAGCACAGATCCAATTCCCTAAATCAAGAGCCCCTCACCAACATCAAGGAACCTTCCCTGAGGGGATTGACCCTAAGAGAGTTCTGGAAGAATCACTTCAATATCTTCCACTGCATAGGCCTTACAGATAAACCTTGGCAGGGAGTGACCAGGATGATGAACTCTGCTTGGAGAAAATTGTGGCCAGATTGTGTCCAAAAGAGGGATTTTGAAGGGTTTGAGGCTGACCCTGTCGACCCTGCACCTGTTGTGCAATCAATTGTGGCACTGAAAAATTCCATGGGGTTGGATGTGAGTGGCCAGGATGTGGAAGAGTTGGTGGAGGACCACAATGAAGAGCTAACCACTGATGAGCTGCAAGACCTTCATCTGCAACAACAACAGACCACAGCTGAGGAAATTGCTTCAGAGGCGGAGGAAGAGAGATGGAATAAGGTGCCTTTTTTAAAGATTAAGGAGATTTGTGCAATGTGGACTAAAGTACATTTATTTGTGGAGGAACATCACCCTGAGAAAGCTGTTCCAATCCATGCTGGTGACTTTTACAATGACAATGCCATGTCCCATTTTAGGCAAATCTTAAAGAGATTCCAGAAACACCTGTCTGGACACACATTTTGTGTGACAGGGGTCCAGTGACTCTCAAGCTTGTCCTAGTGGCAGTAAAAAACAAAGGAGGGAAGTGACCCGGATAAGGACTTGGTACCTAGAGACCTTATGGAGGGGGATTCCCATTCCAAACAGTAACCTATCATCCCTCTCCCCTCCTCCCTTTCTTCCTTCCAGCAACAACAGCCTTCAATAAAGGTAAGTGTCATGTGTAATGTTCATTCTTTTGTGCATGTAACTGTCTTTATGATAAAAAAAAATTTTTTTGTTGATACTTCTGGGTGTCTGGAATGCATTAATTCCATTTACATTATTTCTCATGGGGAAAATGGTTTCGGTTTTGGCCGATAGCTCAGGAACGGATTAAACACGAAAATCGAGGGTCCACTGTAACTCCAAAAACGAGGTAGGATATTATTGGTGAAGGATATTTTTGGTGGCTTAGGTAATCAATGATCCCATTCACGGTTGCCATATTTATATTTATTAATGAAATGTGATTTTCCTAGTAGAATGTACAGGCTCTCCTCGCTTAGCGACGTACGCGTTTACTGACAACTCGGATTTAAGACCGGCTCTTTGACCAGTATGCATACCTATAATGTATATTAAAGCTGATTTCCTCTATTTCGTTTATTACAGTATACAGTACACTACTGTATAAACATTTAAAAATATACCAGAAATGTTATAAATGGTGCAAAGGTGACATTACAACAATATAAAAAATAGTTGACACAAACCCACTACCATTACAGTATGCTCCTCACTTAGCGACGAATTCGTTTACCGATGTATTCTTAGGAACTGAACTCCGTTGTTAAGTGAGGAGAGGCTGTATAGCAAAAATGTATTTTGGCCATTCAAAGAAAGCGTTTTGTATAAAATGAATTAAATGATCCAAATTCTTTTTTTTATATACTGTATGTCTGAGATTTAATTAAATGCACTAATAAAAATACACTAACATGCATTAACTTACTGGGCAGTGAGTAACTTTGTGACACTTCTCAAAAAGTTTTATAATTTTAATGATAAACAATAATCCTAAAATTTGTTTGTATCTTTACTTTGTATATGGGTCTTATTTAGATATGTTATGATGTTCAATAATTGATCACTTATTCTATTTTACAGGGTTACCCAGTGAGTGTGCTGTGGTACAGCTTCATCTTGATAGCTATGCAAGTTCATATCTTTACGTTGATTTTTGCCTGGAAGCTTATACTGGCATGGAAGAACCGAGGGGCAACAAAGAAGACCCAGTGATGGAAACCGATTATCATCTTGTATACGATATTTGAGCAAGGTGTCAAAATTTTGCATTATAAGATTTGAAGTTTGAAGAAAGTATATTGACAATAACATTTCTTTTTCTACTAAGACTTTTATATAACTGTTAGCCAAGAGTATTAACTTGCTAAAAAAAAAAAATATATTAAGGCTGCATCATATTTTGTAATGCAAGTTTGTGCAATTTTTTTAAACATTGAATATTTGTACGGGTCAGTCCTTGAGAGTTTTATTCTTCATTCTTAAGAGCATTGCTGATTTTCATTTCTTACTTCCTAGGTTTTGCTAGCATTACTAAAGTAACTATATGAAAGAAAGTCTTAGCACTTTGTTTTGTAATGGATAGCGTTATCAGAGCAGGGCTCTTAGTTTGAAGATGTTGACATCTTTAACAAAAGTTAGCTTACTATCGACAAAGTAATTAATTACTACTGCCAGAGCTCTTGTTACTCCTAATTAACTTCACATCAAGTTATTCCTAATTAATTTCTTAATGCCAAGTTATTTCTAATTAATTTCTTCATGCCAGGTTATGACTCCATAATTTTTTATTGTTGAATTTTGTGAATGGGAAAACTGAGTGTTATATTGTAAGAGTAATTTCTGATTGTTTCTTTTGTGTTATTGCCCTGTTTCAAGATGAAGCTTGGGTTATTGGAAGATATGAAATAAATTTATCTTTTTGATTAACATTCTTACTTTACAGTTGTTTAATTGTTTTACAGTTCCATATTTTAAGTCTAATAAGAATGGTACCATAGAACAAACGCAGCATGGCATGCAATTACCAGTTATTTATGTTTGAGTGTGTATGCAGTCACCTTTCTTTGCATTCAAATTGGAATGACATGTCAAGGATTCTTGGCACCACTGAGTATTTAAAACTCAACAGCAACACTATTGATATGTATTACAGTAATCTTAATCTAAAATTGGTCTACCAAGTAAGTGAAACACTTGCCATGAATGTTGTTATGCTGAATACAAATGCTAGATAAATATCAGGGATAAACAAATTGGAAATAATGAGTGAAAGAAGTACAGATTCTTTAAGGTTTCAGCTTATTTGCCAAAGGCATCGTTGAGGGCAGTATCATGAAAGGGGCCAAAGAATTAAAATAAATTGTCTGTTGTATTATGTGCACTTGAGGCAAGTTTTCTAAAATTGGTAAACATAAGTGGATGATAATTTGTAAAATGCACAGCATAGTTTATACTGGAGCACTTAAACAAAAAGTATTGTAGACTTATATATTGTTGTACAGTACTACTACATCTGAGAATCTAGTTTTAATATGTAGTTCTTGGTGTCACAGGTCAATTACTTTACATTATAAATATGTAAAGAAAACCAAGAGGAATGAGTTCTTTGGGTGAAACATTATTTGCTCTGTCACAATAACTGGTTGGTTGCATGTATAATGCTTCCTCCAGATTTTTGGAAGAAATGTTCCTGAGATCTTGGCAAATCCAGAAACTGCAAATACCACCAAATATTTCTCAAACCTTGCTAATATATTATTTTTTATAGTTTTTATTCAATAAGAGATTTGAAATTATAAATGCAGTAAGCATATTTTTCATCTGTATTAACTGGTTGGTTTTCAATTAAGGAATTGTGTTAAGCTTACCAGTGCACTTTCTTGCCCAATTTGTACCAAAAATGAGCATACCACACATGCACCAAAACCAGCATTAAATAAAAATTGAGCAGTAAACCAAAAAAAAAAAAAAGTTATTTTTTTAACACTGGCTGTCTCCCATTGAGGTAGTACAACCCGAAAAAGAAGAAACACTTTCATCATCATTCACTCTAGCACTGTCTTGCTAGAGATGTGCTGATATTACAGTTCAGATGCCTCTCCAAACTGCAAATATCTCCATCCCCTACTAAAAAAAAAAAATCGCAGAATGGGTGGGGCTTGAACTCATGGTAGGTAAGTCCAAAAACTAAGACCAGTGTGCTCTGGCCTATGAATTTTAGGGTTTGCCTGCCATGGGTCTGAGCCCCACCCACTCTGATTTGCTTACAATCGTGTTTTTACAATTTTGTGAGTTATATGAACCTAAATTATTAGAGCAAAGAAATCATATTTCAGTTTTATGATTGTGTTGATTTTTTTTTTCCCCCAATATCAAGGCAGGGCACCTTGAAAAAGAAGAAAACCTTATAAAGCTTTTCTTTTAGTAATTTATACAGGAAAACGGGTTACTAGCCCCTTGCTCCCAGCATTTTAGTTGCCTGTTACCACACACATGATTTATGGAGGAAAGATATATTAGATCACCTATAAAAAACTTATGGAAAATTAAAGGTATTTTTGAAAAAAGATCTATAGCTTATCTGACTTTTAAATTTTTTTCCTAGGTCATGTCTAAATAATGCTTTAACCTCATTAATACTGGCATTTATGAGAAAGGGTATGACAAAGAAAAAAAAAATTTGTGCTAAGGGAAATTCAGCAAGCCAATTTTCAGTTTAGAAATTATGCAATAAGCCAGAATTCAACTTCTGTAAGTGGCTTGCTTGACAACAAGTACCACTGCAACAAACTTAACAAAACATGAGTGATACTCTATTGTGATATGCTAAAACATACATTTCATGCAGTCATTGGAACAAGAAACCTTGAAAAACAACATATATTGGTACGAAAAAAGGGACAAGAAATTTTTGGTGGTAATCTATAAGAAAAAATCCTCAAATTCATAAATTTGAAGGATTAATATATCAACTTAATCACACCATAGGGTGAGAAAGAATGGCCTTAGCTTTATTTTATCAGTAGTAATTTGTCTTAAGTACTCAGCCTCTTCTTACCCCCATAAGCTAGTGCCAAGAATTTTATAACTGTTGACATACTGCGGTTATTTTATATAGTACATACAGTTAATATTTCCCATAAGAAATAATGTAAATCCAATTAATCCATTCCAGATACCCAAAAATATTAACAAATAATACATTTTATAGAGAATAACTATAGTTTTACATACAAACTAGGGCATACGATAACCGAGGTTCCGTGGTATTTAAATTATTCATAAATTACAGAAATCTAATGTTTGGATTATGATGAAAACTGGCAAATTTCAAATTTTTCAAAAATAATAATACACTCTTCACGTTTCCGTGGTCATATATATATTCCTGTGCCACCATTGCTTCTGATTTTAGGCTTCAACCCTTACTGTCCACACGTAGATCTATATTTACATTGCGTGGGGGGGGGGCTCCAAATGTAGATCAACGTTTTATTTTTCATTCCTTCAAAATGGGTCTGTGCACTCAGTGTGCAGTATGAAAAAAATCGGGAACCACTTAGTACCTTGTGGGAGCACAAGTTCAGGTGAGTGCCGGCTAGAGCATATAGCATGGCAAACACCAGGGATTCACTGATGTCATGTTGTATTAACACTCCCTTTTTAAGAGGAAAGTAAAAATAGGTTAGATAAATACATGAGTGGGTATGAGTTGGACCTGACTAGCTTGTGCTACTAGATCAGATGCCGTGCTCCTTCCTTCATTGGATGTGACCTGACTAGGCGGGTCATTGGTCTAAGCCAGAGGGTGACATGCATCTGCCTTGCATGGGCCAGTAGGCTTGCTGCAGCGTTCCTTCTCTCTTATGTTCTTATGTATTCAGCAGGCTGGCTGGGCTGGCTTTGGCTGTCTGTCTGTATCTGTCTGTCTATATTTGTCTATATGTGTCTGTCTATATCTCTGTCTATATCTGTCTATCTCTGTCTCTCACATGTATGTAGACATAAGTACAGTTATTGTACATAGCGTAAATTGCCTAGGAAAACCCAAAAATTCCAGGCAAAGTGCTATGCAGTGTTTGTAAATCTAAGACATAATAAACATGATGCAAGTAAAAGCAGTGTCACTTGCTCAGCAATCGGGGAGCGGCTCATAAACCAAAAACCAACAGGTTTACCAGCCGCTCCGAGACAAAGACAAACAGATGGAAAGACAGACATACAGGCAGACAGACACATACAGACAGACACGTTTGTGTGCAACAGCGAAAACAAAAGCGAGGGTTCCTTGCAGCAGCCCACTTTCATCAAATGTCACTGCCTGTCACCGGTTATCTCACGCTTGTCATAACACCATTCTTCAATGAGTTTCATATACAGTGGAACCTCTACTTACAAGTGCGTCCACATGCGAGTTTTTCCAGATATGAGCAGCTGCTCGGTCGTTTTTTTGCTACAAGACGCGAGCAAAATTTCCAGATGCAAGTGGGCCTCAAGGGAGGTTAATTGACACTGGTGAAGGAGCTTATGCACTTGTTCTAGGGAATTGGATCTCAGTTGTTTGTTGGACTATCTTATTGAAACTTGGGCAATGTATGGTGAAAAGATGCTTCTTAACATACACCAAAAATGAAAGAAATCAGATTATAAATAATGGAGTTCACTTCTCAGCCATTAGCCTCCCCTTAGCGGTATATTTTCGTATGGTTTTTATGGTTGTATTCTCGTTTTATTTGGTCTCATGTGATAGAATGGAAGATATACTACAAAAATAAATATGATTTTAATTGGTTTCACAATGAAAAGTACCTTGAAATTGAGCTCGAAATAGCAGAAATGTTCGATTCTTTGGCGACATCAGTGGTAGACATCATGAGGTAGCAGTGGCAGACAACATGAAGCAGCAGTGGCAGACAACATGAAGCAGCAGTGGCAGACAACATGAGGTAGCAATGGCAGACAACTTGAGGTAGCAGTGGCAGACAACATGAAGCAGCAGTGGCAGACAACATGAAGCAGCAGTGACAGACAACATGAAGCAGCAGTGGCAGACATCATGAGGTAGCAGTGGCAGACAACATGAAGCAGCAGTGGCAAAGTGTAGCATTAAGTGTAGCAATTAAGTGAAGCATTAAGAGTGGAGCACTTACAAGTCACTCTTGACTTTTTGGGGTTTTCCTAGATTCTCTACACATGTAGTCAGGAGCAGGAATGGCCGCTGTGGTGGCCCTATAAACCCCAACAACAATGGCTGCTGTCACCACCACTAGCCACATACCTAATGACATGTATTTTATTCATTCTAGTATATATATCATGTTTCTATGTTATTAATATTGTTTATTATGTCATATTACATGAATTGTGATAGATAAATAAGCTGTAGAGTTGATATTAGGGAAGTTATTAAAGTATTTTCTCGTGCCTGGAATTCCACTGGAACGAATTAATTCCATTTCAATTAATTTAAATGAGGAAAATTGACTCTGCAAACGAGCAAATCCAGTTGCGAGCAAGGTCATAGAATGGATTAAACTCGTAAGTAGAGGCTCCACTGTATATTCCAGGCAGACAGAGAGACAGAAAAACAGAGCTAGATACAGATAAGCAGAGCTAGACAGACAGACATGTTTGTGTGCAACAGCAAAAACAAATAAAGCCAGGGTTCCCTGTAGCAGTGCACATTCATCAAATGTCATTGGTTGTCACTAGTTATCTCGCTTGTCATGACACCATTCTTCAAGGAGTTTCATATATATTCCACCATGTCTAAAACATTGCAGAGACCTATAAATACTTTGTATATATGTATTTCTAGATAATAGTAAATGACCCAGGCAGGTGAAAATGTTCACCTGTCGGTGTGATTGTTACTATTTGAGTACTATTTCAGTACATAATATTAGTGTCAGAACAAAGATTGGCTATGAAATCATAAGAACTATTATAAATTGTAATTATCAGAACATAAAAATTATACATTAAAATAAAAACAAGAAAATGAGGTAAATCGGCAACACTTCTGCAAGCGGTAGGACTGGATGTTGCTGTCAGGTGAGCATCCAGAGCCAACTTGTCGGTCTTATATCTCGGTAAGTACTGGTCCTAAATTTTTTTTTTTTTTATTTTTTTTTTTTTGGTTTTAGAAAATTGCCCTCTTTAACCCTTTGACTGTTGCAAGCCCATTTCTGAAACTCATTCGTGTCACAAAATTTCTGGAAAAAAAAAAATTATTTTTTCTTATGAAATAATAGAGAATCTTTTCCCTATGGTAATGACACCAAAAGTATGAAATTTTATTGAAAACTTACGGAATTACGCTCCCACAAAGTTAGCGATCTTGGCGATATATATGCATTGGCAATTTCGCCGATTTTGAGCCCTATTTTTGGCCAATTCCATTGTTCCAGTCGACCAAACTTGTGTATTTCTTTAGAACTCCATTTTTTCTATCAACTGAGTACAAGAAACTGCCCATTTACCGATTTCAACTACCCAGTAAAGTGGTCAGAAATTGGCAATTTGGCGAATTTCACACAAATTAAAAAAGATGCCAATTTCAAAATAGGCTCCAGAATAAACAATGCAGACATTCTTGGTACTAAAATAACTTATCCTCTCTTCATTAGTCACGTCTCCAGGCCCCTCTATTACTCTTGCTTTCTATTTTGATTTTTTATTCACACAAAAAGTAGATTTACTTTTATACAGACTACTTCATTATTGTAAAAATGGTATAAATAATATCAGTGCACTAGTGAAAGAATATTAGACTCCCCAGTTGACATGTATTGGATGTGTGGTGTGATTTGCTTACTCTTGAACATTGGTAAAAATTTAACATTTCCATTAATTTGAGCTCAATTTCAAGATCGTTTTCATCATGAAACTAATCAAAATCATCTCTATTTCTGTAATATGTTTTCCATTCTATCAAGTGAGACCAAGAAAACGAGAATACAACCATAAATACTATACGAAAACACACCTCAAAATCACCATTTTAATCCAAAAACATGGTCGAAGTTTTTTTTTCTCATGTACTGTGTGCTGCAGGATTTTTTATACAGTGCACACTGACCACACAGACCCATTCTCTCACATGTGGGCCTACCACCTTTCTCCTGCTTGATTTGAAGCTACTAGAATTATTGAGTATATAAGTCTGAATCACTGGCTTGTGAGACGTATATATACTGCCAAAACAGTCAGAGTTAATTAAAAAAAAAAAAAAAATTAAATATTTGGCACGCAGGTGAACGTAGATCTACGTTTGGACAGTTTAAGGGTTAATCTATATGTAGAGGCTATTATACCTCATGGGATTGCTGTAACACTATTTTCCATATTTTATTAACTTTCTTTTCCTGAATATCTTATAGTCTATAGGATTCTTAGGACTGTATTAAGTAATACAGTCTCTCCTCTTTCTTCATTGTCTCTAGGCATTTGAGTCACTTTGTCTACCTTATCTTGTTTTACTTCCTGTTTGTCATTTCTCTCACCCTCAAGGGGTAGTCTTTTGGTTTGTGTTTACTCTTTCTGGATCATTTCTAATTGTATTTTGATTTTCTTGCTATGAACACTGATGTCTGTGCCTCTTCTAGTAGTGTGATACACTGCTGTCTTTCCAGATTAGTTTCCATGGATAAATATAGTAGTTAACTTATATTCGCTGTGGAATTACATATGTTTCTGCCATATTGCTGCATGTCTGCTGTACTTTACATTGATGTCCTCGACTCTCAAAAGTACATTAAAAATAATCCCAGCCTTTTATTTTGTTCCCATCTTTTATCCTTCACATTCAATATTGGCTGTTTTCAATTTAAAGGCTGTGTACCAATTTTATAAGACATGGGTATAGGTGCCCCCAAAAGCATGAGCTTCCCACACATGCACCAAATGATCATACACCAAAAATAATAATGGTCCAAAAGAAATTGAAAAAAAAAAAAAAACCATAAAAATTCAGTCATAATTTGCCTCTCTTGCTCACCCTCCCTCCATCAATGAACCAGGCTGCCTTTGTTTGCATTGAAGCACACAGTTTATGAACCCATGAATGCATATCTTCCTACATCTATCCTCCAACCTTTCAACCCTAGTCCAGGTAACTTTGTCTGGCTGTGTGCCCATTTCCTTTTGACTTTATGCAAAACAATTATGTATATTGAAAACCAGGCACAGGATTTGATTCAAATTGTGCTCATTAGATTTCTCATTTCTTTTGTAGAAACGTCAGTGTAAATCAGTTTAAAGTCATATTTGAAAATGTGGTTAAAATCAAGTGATGCAGGGCTTGGATGATCACAAGAGCAAATCTTTACCTCATACAATGAATTACTGGTAGAAATGGCATTGCTGCATGGAATTTACATAGTGAAGTAAAACGTGATACTGCAAAAATCTTGTGAATAATCAGTCATCGGCTAGATGCTCTCTCATTAAAAATGTGTTATATAATTGAATCTTGCAAATTTTGGGGGGTTTGACTGACTTAGGTATTGTAGAAGCACAAACATGAGACTTTTCATGCCACTTCAATATTTTCAATAAAACTTGAGCTGGTTCACAGCTTTAATTTTCATTAAGTATATACTCTCTGGTTCAGTAGACATACTTTCTACTGGATTTCTTGCTTTAAGACTAATGTAGCTGAAAGGATGAAACAACAGGTAACTTGTTCCAACTAATGTAGATATTTCTGGTGTTCTAAATGTGGCATTATTTCCACAAGATTTTGTACCTGCAATATTTTTATAAAAGCTGCTGGTGCAGGCATACCATTCTTAGAAGTTAAGCACATTCTGGTCAAAACTAGCTACACTCAGGGCAAAAAGAATGCAGAAATATTCAGTCATTGTTTCAGGCATTATTATTGTAGGGGAAGGAAGGAGGGGTAGGGGTCGTCCTCGAAACGGTTGGAAAGAGGGGGTAAAGGAGGTTTTGTGGGCAAGGGGCTTGGACTTCCAGCAAGCTTGCATGAGCGTGTTAGATAGGAGTGAATGGAGACGAATGATACTTGGGACCTGACGATCTGTTGGAGTGTGAGCAGGGTAATATTTAGTGAAGGGATTCAGGGAAACCGGTTATTTTCATATAGTCAGACTTGAGTCCTGGAAATGGGAAGTACAATGCCTGTACTTTAAAGGAGGGGTTTGGGATATTGGCAGTTTGGAGGGATATGTTGTGTATCTTTATATGTATATGCTTCTAAACTGTTGTATTCTGAGCACCTCTGCAAAAACAGTGATAATGTGTGAGTGTGGTGAAAGTGTTGAATGATGAAAGTATTTTCTTTTTGGGGATTTTCTTTCTTTTTTGGGTCACCCTGCCTTGGTGGGAGACGGCCGACTTGTTGAAAAAAAAAAAAAAATTTAAAAGAAGGTATGTTTATACCAAATATCCCCTCAAGGAAGGAATTTGGTATAGAGGATGCTGGGGAGGGACTCTTGATCCAAGGAACTGGATTTGCTCTCTCCTTTCTTTGAGTGAACCTGATTATCTCATTTCCCAGGCACTGTATGACCCCTACAGGTGTAGCACTTCTCCCAAAATATGATAACGTACAGAAGATATCATTAGTACCCCTTTCCCATTAATGTAAGAAAAGTATAGTACATAGAGTATGTCCAGAAGACATGTACATACATAATGTACAATATGTGAAACACCTCCAGGTGATCATTTGTGTCAGTGATGCAAGGAACTGGTGCTCCCTCACCCTTCATTGGTTCAAACTTGATTACCTCCTATTCTGCAGATGCTCTATGACCCCTATGGGTTCAGCACTAACCCATGAATAAAATAATGTTTATACCAAAAAAAATGTTGCCTTTCCCTTGTAAGGTATTGTACAGTAAAAAAAAAAGTTTAGAAATGTTGGTATGCTGGTAATTCAGAATATTTAGCAGAAATACATACTGAAATCAATAAGAGAACAATAGATGGTAAGTAAGAATTTTCTGCAGTACACTGCAATACTGTTTAAATTTTTAGAGGTCTTGTGCATAACATCACAAATGATTTGCATACTGAGCTATGTAATTCCTATGGTTTTAATGCCTGCCCACTCCATGATAAAAATAAAAAATACTTACAGGAAACATTTTACTTTTTAACATGTACTGTATCAAATTATGCATATGTCTAGGGTATATAACCAACTTGCAGATCAGTGACAAGAAAACTGCAAATCAGCTAAAAATGAAAGAATATTAAGTAAATTTGTATTTACCATAAATATTAATGGTAGATATGCAGTACAAAAGGTTCAAAAAATTAATATTGGTTTTTATTTTAATATATCATCACTGAATATTCTATAATGAGAGAGAAAGAATAAATAAGTAAAATATTTTATGTAATATGTTATGCGAGACTTAAGACACAGAGGTGGCATATACAATACCTGAAGTTTAAGGGATATACTACAAGTACATATTACTATATTTGTCAAAAATTACCTAAAAATCTCATCCAGCTCCTTAGAGCTGGGGTGCATACCTAGGATATAACAGACATTACCCTTCTGAACTGTAGCACTGGGTTGTTGGTGCAGAAAACTAGCTGTCCTGGGATTCCCAGTTGCCCTGAAGTCTTTTGCCAAGCTTTTTAACCCTTTGAGGGTTGGTCACGTACAAGTACATCATTGCAGCCAGGGTCAGTCACGTACTTGTAAGCCTAAATTCTAGCACCTTCAAATCTGGTGGAAGAAAGCTGGCAGGCCTACATATGGAAGAATGGGTCTGTGTGGTCAGTGTGCGCAGTCCAAAAAAAATCCTGAAGCATGCCGTGCATAATGAGAAAAAAAAAACTTCGACTGTGTTTTTGGTTGAAAACAGCGACTTTCTAGTGCATTTTTGTATCGTATTTATGGTTGTATTCTCATTTCCTTGGTCTCATTTGATAGAATGGAAGATACATTATAGAAATAGAGATGATTTTGATTGGTTTCACGATGACAAGTACTTTGAAATTAAGCTCAAAGTAGCGAAAATTATCGATTTTTGCCAATGTTCAAGAGTAAACAAATCAAGCCACGCATCCAATACACGTCAACTGGTGAATCTGATATTCTTTCACAAGTGCACTGATATCATTTATACCATTTTTACAATGATGTAGTAGAATACATAACAGAAAACCTCCTATTTTCTGTGAGAATAAAAATTCAAAATGGAAAGCAAAAGTAGTGTAAGAAGGGCCTAGAGATGTGACTAATGAACAGATAAAATGTTATTTTAGTGCCATGAATGTCTGTCTTGTTTATTCTGGACCCTATTTCGAAATTGGCATCTTTTGAAATTGTGTGAAATTGCCCAAATTATTGGGTAGTTGAAATCGGTAAATGGGCAGATTCTTGAACTCAGTCGATAGAACAAATGGAGTTCTAGGGAAATACTATGATTTTAGTCAACTGCAACATTGGAATTGACCGAAAATAGGGCTCAAAGTGGACGAAATCACCCACTTTGAGACCGCTAACTTCATGAGAGCATAATTCCGTAAGTTTTCCATCAAATTTCATACTTTTGGGGTCATTGTGATTGGAAATTGATTATCATTTCACAAGAAAAAATTATTTTTTTTTTTCTAAAAATTTTCGACCCTGAGAACGAGTTTGGGAGAGGGCCTCTTGACCCTCACAGGGTTAAGGAACTTAAATGAGCTCTTTGTCTAGGGGCCAAGAGTTTCTGAGCCTATGAGAACAAACATAAAATGATGGGCAAGTTCACTATATTTTCTTCTTTGGGACTTCCAGAAGCTGGATGTATATGTGTAATCCCCCATCACCTGCTTGCCATCTGTCCAGGCTTGCAGTGTAATTTCATCTGCATGCTTTTGGTTACCATCACACTTACCTGTGTGATTGCAGGGGTGAAGTCCTGGCTCCTGACCCTGACTTATTGTTTGCCAGATTCACTTCCTTCTAACCTCGTGGGCCCCATCATGCCTACTCCTAAAACTATGTATGGAGCCTCCTTCCACCACTTTCTCAAAGAGGTCATTCCACTTCCTGAGACTCAAGAAATACAACATTCTTGTGGCTCATCTGTGTCTTTTACTTCCAACTAAAGACCCTATCAATTTTCCTGAGCATTTTGTCTCTCCAGGTTCTACTGTCTTTCAATGTCGTTAGATAAAATTCCATTGAATGTATGCATGTGTATATATTATTTTTCAACGCAATAGCCATCTTACTAAGGCAGGGTCACCCCAAAGAAGGAAACAGCTGTCTTTCTAGAAGTGTGTTGACACTTTAATTCAAATTACCCTCCAAATACATCAGTCTCACCCCTCATTCAGAGTACAGGCACTGCCCTTTCCACCTTCAGGATTCGAGTATAGCTAATTGGTTTCCCAGAATCCCTTCATAAAAGTTACCTTGCTCTCACTCCATCTGTATGTCCTTTGAAAGCTACAGGTACTTGCCTCCATTCACTCCTATCTAACCTGCTCACACAAGCCTGCTGAATACTCATATCCTCTTTTTACCCCCTTCAGCCTTTTTTGGGACAACCCCTGTATTCAGAGCTCTTAATTTTTTTATGCAAGGCTCTAAACCTGTGTGGGATCATTCAATGCAAGGTTCAGAGAAAGTGCAATATTTGATTTGCTAACAGCAAGACATGCTGTACTCTTGTAGCCTGGCATTCTCTTGAGGGTCTTCTAACATAGTGTCAGCACAGATAATAGGAAAATAAGTTTTCTAAGCTTGGTGAAGTTAATGAATTCTGGGGTAGCTTTATTTTGACTTTCCTAGATATAAATGTGGAGTCCTCTGTATTTAGTCAGAATAGTATACAGTACTGTAAACGTATTATGGTGTGAAAAAAATTACTGGTGTTTATTATTCTGTTATAATCCTATTATTATCAACTGTGAGTGCTTAACAAATTTGGGTCTTACAGTTGAAATCTTTTGAAAATTACTGATGCTAGAGGAATTGGTAAAGAAACAGCGATTCTTTTATCTAAATTATATTTACTCTTATACTAATAAATCAAAGCAATAAGATTTGAAAACTGATTTGTGTAGAATTCTCTGAGAATGCTGCCTACTTTAAGGGATTCGCTTAATCTTCTCCAGACATTTAAAATGCCCTTTTCTTAGAACAAATATTTGAAATATTTGCCATTTATTTACCATATTTACCATTTATTTACCATATTTACCATTTATTTATATTTTGGGGATTTTCTTTGTTTTTGGATCACCCTGCCTTGGTGGGAGATGGCCAACTTGTTAAAAAAAAAAAAAATTACCAAAGCCTTCTGCATATTGTATGTACTGGCAAAAGTGAGCTACCACTTGCACTTGAGAAAGGGGAAAGAAAAATGGACTCTGCAAGTACCGTATATACAAGCAAAGAAACATGAAAAACTAGAAATACCTAAGCATGGCAGAGAAACTATTGAAAACTCATTGTGGCGCTGGACAGAATGGTAAATTTAATTTTTCTCAAAGACGAGAATCAACAGTGAAGGAAAAGAATAGCATGTTGTTACTAACGGCATGCTAATATAACGGCCCGGTGGCCTGGTGGCTAAAGCTCCCGCTTCACACACGGAGGGCCCGGGTTCGATTCCCGGCGGGTGGAAACATTTCGACACATTTCCTTACACCTGTTGTCCTGTTCACCTAGCAGCAAATAGGTACCTGGGTGTTAGTCGACTGGTGTGGGTCGCATCCTGGGAGACAAGATTAAGGACCCCAATGGAAATAAGTTAGACAGTCCTCGATGACGCACTGACTTTCTTGGGTTATCCTGGGTGGCTAACCCTCCGGGGTTAAAAATCCGAACGAAATCTTATCTTATCTTATTGTAACTGCTGCAAACTGGTCTTTCAACCAAATGAAGTGTAATGAATTACCCAGTGTGAACATTTTTGAAAACAGGTTGCACTATTAATGATTGCAAATTTCATTAATACAATGTAGAGCTGAAGTCTTGTTTTGGAATATGTAATGACATTTTTGGTTAAAATATTTTAAAATAAATCCTTATAATTCAGTTCACAGAAACAGCTTTACTCAACTAACAACTGAAAATAGCATTTGATAAATTCTACAGTTGGTTATTTTGTACAAGTTATAATTAGCAACCTTTGTGACCCTTGTGGGTTTAGTGCTTAGTTTTGATTACTAGAATAATAATAATAATACAGTTAGCAATACCTATGTTTTACTAGACTCATATAAATACCATATAGGATTTTCTGTTAGTGTAAATTATTTCTATGCAGAAAAGTAATACTGCACTGTTAATACAAGCAAAAACATATCTATCTTCTTTAACATCTTCTTTTTTATTATAATAATAATCACTATACCTACTTAAAGATTTGTCTGATAAAAATAGCAATGCAGCTGACAAAAGCCACTATTATTGCATGGCTGTCCTGTCTGATCATACCATCAATAAAGTGGGCCAAGTTTGATTTACCGCAAGTTTGTCTGGTCCTGTCTTCATCCTGGATAAGTCCGTTTTCATTGTTCCTGGGCAGCAGGGCCAGGGACTCAGTGTGTGTGTTAGTATTTGTCTCCATGCCTGCTCACATATTGACATCATTTTATCTCCAATTTTTCCTGGATTTACAGTTTTCCATTATGGTGTTTTATTAAAGTACTGTACCATGTACAGTGTTATTAACAATGGCCTCTAAAGCAAGTGTTGGTACCAATAAAATACATGTGACCTTGACTGTTAAGCTGAACCTTGAATTAAGGTCATTTATCCACCAGAAAAGGTAACAAAAATTACCATACTGTACTGTACTTTTTGTACTGTACTTTTAACTCTTTTTCTTTTCAGGTACAGGTACAGGTGTACTATATAGTATTGTACATTACTCTAGTTTATTCTTTTTGTCTGGTACTCCATCAGTACAGCAGATTAAGTCCCTTCACTGGGCATTTGTCCATGTCTGGGAGTCAGTCATTTCAGCAGACTATATCCCCTTAATCAAAACTTTATATATAAAAGAGTTTTACTAAAACAGGTACCCATTCCTCATTATTAGTCCATTTTATGGAGGTTTTGCTGTACATTGATGTTAATTTCCCTTTTTTGTAATGTTCAACTTGCCTTAAATTTATATTATGCTTAACTGCAATGTCCTGTCCAGTGAATCAAAAGTGATACAGTATTTTTAAATTGCTAAGCTGCAATTCCCCCTCACACTTAAGTGTATATCTCTCTCAGTTGTTCAAGATACTTTATTACCTTTTCTTCCTTATTGTTAACCTTGTGATTGTTATTAATGCACTTCATCTTGTTATTACATTTGTAAGACATATCAATCATTATCGCATTAAATGCGATTAACTCCACTTAGGTTAGACTAAATAAATTAGAATTTAGATAAGATATTATGTACTACTAATTTTTATATCATATTATGTATACTTTCTGTGGGATGAATGGAAAATTAATTATTTATTGCACAAAACTTAATGCCAGTCAGATAAATTATTGAAAGTATTTCATCTAGATTTTTAAATGTGCCTTCGTGCTGTGGCAACAGATCTACTCTTTTATTAGGCGTTCCTTATACTGTACAATGTATTCACATGGTTCAGGCATCGAATCTTATCTCTCTTGTACCTAAAACTGTATGTTGTTACTAAGAGTACATCTACAGTGATATTACTTCATTACTAGACAGAAGCAATAAGAAATATTATAGAACCGAACCCTACCTTGACAGTTTGCAGAAGGCAGTACGGTACTATGCTAGATTTTGTTATAAAAATTAATTTAGTAGGGTCTTCTCTAATGGGTTTATTTGTGTTGTATGACCCTTGTAGGTTTAGCACTTCTTTTTGATTACATGTATAATAATAATAATCTAATGGGTTTAGTGCTTAGTTATGATTATAATAATAATACTCTAATGGGTGAGGTTCTTGTGCCAATATAACAGCCATGTAATTTTTAGGCAAAAAACTTTAAATGGAAAATTTTGTGTAACCTTCTTTTTTATTAGTCTAAGAATACAATATTTAATTTATGAAAATGTTTCTGTATTTTGAGATAGCTGTGGTAACCTAATTAGTAGTGCAGTATTGCATTGTTTTATTCTCTTTCCACAAATAACACTTAAAAGAACCTAGAAACAATTATGGCGTAGTTCAGTTTATAGTACTAGTTACTGCTTTTTTAAAGTCATCATCTAAAGTTTAATTGACTAAAATGGCCTGCTAAGAGACTTTTGTTATATCCTAAATTTTCTTAGGGTTATTATTTTTCTCCTACATTATCTGGTAAATACATAATATACAAGGTATACATACTGAAGCGTAAATGTTAAATAAGTGTTATTATATTTAAGATTTAATAAGGGAAGATAACCAAGAGAAAGTTTGCTATTTAATGTTTGTAATTAACCTTACTGCTACAGGGAGAAGGTTTCTTGATACTAATAAAAGAATCTTGATCCAAGGAATTGGATATGACCTCATTTTCCTTGGATTGAACTCATTGCTTCCATTCTCCCAGGCAATTATGATTCTTACGAATTTGGTGCCCTCCCGTGAATTTAATAAATTATAAATAAAACAAATCTAAAATACACAAACATCTTCGTATTACAGAGGTATCTTGACTTACCAGTTTAATTCGTTCTGTGACCCAGCTCGTAACTCAATTTGCTCATACATATGTCAAATCAATTTTCCTCATTGAAATTAATTAAAATGCCATTAATCCATTCCAGCCCCCCCCCCCCCCAAAACACCCCAATTTTTTTGTTACAGGTTTTTAAATAAAAAAATGTATTTATAAATAAGAAATGATTTTTGCCTTCTTTGCCAGGTCCCAGCAATGTTTTAGAAATGCTGGAGTGTATATGAAACTCTTTGAAGCATAGTGTAAGATGAGTGTCACTCCACTGGCAGTGGAGTGACACTCGAGGAGTGACATTTGATGATCGTTCACTGCCTTGACTTTATTTTTCAGTTACACATAAACATGTCTGTCTATCTGTTTGTCACTCCACTGCCAGTGGAGTGTCACTTGTGGAGTGACATTTGATGATCGTGCACTACCTTGGCTTTATTTTTCACTGTTGCACATAAACATGTCTGTCTATCTGTTTAGCTCTGTCTATGTTTATCTGTCTCTGCTTATCTGTCTTTCTGTCTGCCTGTGTTTCTGTCTTCCTGTCTCTCTGTATTTGTGTATTTGTGAGATAGAAACAGAGATGGAGACAGATAGACAGAGACAGAAATAGATACAGACAGACAGAAGGATATAAGAGACAGCCAAAGCAAATCAGTTGGCCAGCCAGACAGCCACCCAACCAGCCAGCCTGCTGAACATGTAGTACAGTACACATGTTCCAGAATTGTTTCTCTTTACTTAGAGCATACATTATAGAACATTCTGGCAGGATGACACTACCGGTGGTATCAAACTTGAAAGGATGTTGCACATTGGTTATTACCTGGAGTTTACCTGGAGAGAGTTCCGGGGGTCAACGCCCCCGCGGCCCGGTCTGTGACCAGGCCTCCTGGTGGATCAGCGCCTGATCAACCAGGTATTACTGAGGTTTTTGATATTTCCTCTCTCCTGCGAGTGGCAGCATATCTGAAGCTCACTCATAACTCGAATTTTGGCTCACAGCTCAAAGCAAAAAATCAACCGAGCAACAGCTCATAATTCGGAAAACTCATAAGTTGGGGCACTTGTAAGTCAAGGTACCACTGTATAAGCTATTACTGTAATAGAGCAAGTGATTTTTTAAAATGGAAATTTAAAATAATTACACAGGGAATAAGTATTATAAATTTGACCTCGTAACTTGTATGTTCATCAGCAGTGTCAGTACTGTTGGGCACTCATCAGCAGTGTCAGTACTGTTGATGACTCACCAGTGTCAGTACTGTTGATGATTCATCAGCAATGTCAGTAGTACTGTTGGTCACTCATCAGCAGTGTCAGTACTGTTAATGACTCATCAGCAGTGTCAGTACTATCGATGACTCATCAGCAGTGTCTGTATTGTTGATCACTCATTGTAGTGGGAGTTCGTAGGAGATGTGATAGTTGGAGTAAAACACACTTGTTGGATGGTAACACTTATATTAGCAGAGTATGAAGGGGGAGAGCCCAACCTGCTGTGTCTTGCCTGGCGTAGACCTATGCGGGAACTGAGGATGAGGACGAGCGCGCAGCGCTCACAACAGCATCACGTGATGTCACACATGCTAGTCACTCAGCCTACTGACCAGGGAGCCTAAATATATACATGGATACGACCTACAATACTATACTACACAAGTATACATATAAGGGGATTCAGTAGCTATACTGACAGCTCGGTCATGTTACGTATATCGTCTTGACATACAATACTATGCTATAGGCTGAACAGGCAGGTGGCTCTGGGCTGATTCTATACAATAGCAAAGACATATGTAACTTAGAACTAGTGGATGGTATTGTAATGGATGTCAACATAATGGGTGTTAATGTAATGAGTTTTAACATAATGCATTACGAATTATAAGAACAAATCATGGTATAATAAAGGATGGAATTGATTGATCGATCTGTATTCATGCACTCTATGGATTCTGAGGAAGAATATATATATTTACAAAGGTGAAAGTAATTAACAGCAAAGGCAGATCTGGCACGCTCAGATCATTACTGCTAAATTCTCAGAATACGGAGGGAACATGAACACAAAAAAATTTTTGAAAAAAAAAAAACTGATCAGCTAATAAAAACACACAGTTGACAACTTCATTCATCTTGAACATCTAATTATACAGACTATGTACATTTAAACCCAACTCTGCGAGGGTAAGATTTACATATGCAGAAAGGTTATCGTCTTGGCAGTGTCAGTACTGTTGATGCATCAGCAGTGTCAGTACTGTTGATGCATCAGCAGTGTCAGTACTGTTGATGACTCATCAGCAATGTCAGTAGTGTTGATGACTCATCAGCAGTGTCAGTACTGTTGATGATGCATCAGCAGTGTCAGTACTATTGATGACTCATCAGCAGTGTCAGTGCTGTTGATGACACATCAGCCGTGTCAGTACTATTGATGACGCATCAGCAGTGTCAGTACTGTTGATCACTCATCAGCGGTGTCAGTACTATTGATGACGCATCAGCAGCGTCAGTACTGTTGATGACTCATCAGCAATGTCAGTACTGTTGATGACTCATCAGCAGTGTCAGTACTGTTGATGATGCATCAGCAGTGTCAGTACTGTTGATGACTCATCAGCAGTGGCAGTAGTGTTGATGCATTAGCAGTGTCAGTACTATTGATGACTTATCAGCAGTGTCAGTACTGTTGATCACTCATCAGCAGTGTCAGTACTATTGATTATGCATTAGCAGTGTCAGTACTGTTGATCACTCATCAGCAGTGCCATTACTGTTGATCACTCATCAGCAGTGCCATTACTGTTGATCACTCATCAGCAGTATCATAACTGTTAATAACTCAGCAGAAGTGTTAGTACCGCTGAGTCCGAATACTTCCATTTCCCCAAGGCGTTGTATGACCCGTATGAGTTTAACACTCTTCCCATTAATGCAACAATAATAATAATAATAATAGTATAGCTGATGGAGAATTGAATGTCCTGTGTGTAGCTCTTAGAGGTCTCAAAGTACCTTAGTCTTAGTGTTGAAATAACAACGGTCTTTCCCCGTCTTCTTTCAGTAAGATAGCTAGTGTATATAGAGTGGTGTGTGTCTCGGTGTACAGTACATGTTCCAACACATAACCAAAAAAGTATCCAAAATGGTTGGGATCCTCTCCAAGATACGATGCTACGTGTCGCAAACTGCCCTTCTCACACTAGACCATTCACTTATATATCCATACCTCACCTATGCTATCTGTGCTTGGGGTTCAACTGCAGCAACACACCTAAAGCCAATAATAACCCAACAAAAAGCCGCAGTAAGAATAATCACTAAATCCCATCCCTGGCAACACACCCCCCCCACTCTTCATAGATCTAAACTTACTCCCTGTTCAGTACATCCACACTTACTACTGTGCAATCTACAGGACCTTAAATTCCAATATTAACCTTGACCTAAAACACTTTCTTGATAGTTGTGACAGAATCCACAGGCACAACACCAGACACAAACATCTCTATGACATTCCCCGTGTCCGACTAAACCTTTACAAAAATTCAATGCATGTCAAAGGCCCTAAAATCTGGAACACCCTACCTGAAAATTCCAAAACTGCAGACACATTCATCACCTTCAAAACTACCATCAGAAAACATCTTATCTCCCTGATACACCCTGTCAACTAATAATACGAATACCACCTGGTGGTTCACACTTACACTCACTCACCCATTTGACCATACCTGGAGTTTACCTGGAGAGAGTTCTGGGGGTCAACGCCCCCGCGGCCCGATCTGTGACCAGGCCTCCTGGTGGATCAGAGCCTGATCAACCAGGCTGTTGCTGCTGGCTGCACGCAAACCAACGTACGAGCCACAGCCCGGCTGATCAGGAACTGACTTTAGGTGCTTGTCCAGTGCCAGCTTGAAGACTGCCAGGGGTCTGTTGGTAATCCCCCTTATGTGTGCTGGGAGGCAGTTGAACAGTCTCGGGCCCCTGACACTTATTGTATGGTCTCTTAACGTGCTAGTGACACCCCTGCTTTTCATTGGGGGGATGGTGCATCGTCTGCCAAGTCTTTTGCTTTCGTAGTGAGTGATTTTCGTGTGCAAGTTCGGTACTAGTCCCTCTAGGATTTTCCAGGTGTATATAATCATGTATCTCTCCCTCCTGCGTTCCAGGGAATACAGGTTTAGGAACCTCAAGCGCTCCCAGTAATTGAGGTGTTTTATCTCCGTTATGCGCGCCGTGAAAGTTCTCTGTACATTTTCTAGGTCGGCAATTTCACCTGCCTTGAAAGGTGCTGTTAGTGTGCAGCAATATTCCAGCCTAGATAGAACAAGTGACCTGAAGAGTGTCATCATGGGCTTGGCCTCCCTAGTTTTGAAGGTTCTCATTATCCATCCTGTCATTTTTCTAGCAGATGTGATTGATACAATGTTATGGTCCTTGAAGGTGAGATCCTCCGACATGATCACTCCCAGGTCTTTGACGTTGGTGTTTCGCTCTATTTTGTGGCCAGAATTTGTTTTGTACTCTGATGAAGATTTAATTTCCTCATAAACAGAAATATCAATCTCAATCTCAAAATAATGAATCTTAACTAGTCAAAAGTTGGCCTGTGATACTCCAATACTGAAACTATGTATAGTGCCAAAACAAAAGCATTCACATTGCTAAACTCACAACTAGTATTTAGTCACTTAGCCATAATACCAACTTATCTCATAATTCTGTAACATTTTAAACCTAAGATTTAATATAAGTCTGCCCGAAATGCCTAGCCATGCTAGGCGTTCTAGTGGTACACTCTGTAATTATTATTTTACTACATGTAAACCACACAATAACCAAATTCTGTAAACTCAGCATTGTAATACTTATAGAGAATAAAGTTTGAATTGAATTTGAATTGAATTGATAATTAGAGAGTAAAGTATCCTTGACTGGTGGAGTGTTCATGTTCCATGTAGCATTGATAACCCTCAGGTAGACGATAGGCTTTAAATTTAACACAAACTAGGGGAATTTGTTCCTTCCTATATGTGGATGATTTTGTCATGATTTGTGATGAAATGAACAATTAATTGGTGACTACTTTGTTACATGCCCCAGTTAACTGAACTGCCAGCAGAGGCAAGTTTATTTAGGCACAGATACACATAAGAGCAATCGGGTTATTCTAAGCAATTTAACTATGGATGATAATTGTACTTACGTGTACCTGTGCCTCAATGAACTTACTTCCCTCACAGCTGTAATCAAAAGTTCGATAATTTTCAAGCAATGCACTACATATTCTTTTATCCCTGCTTACCAAACTGTTAAATTATATGACCTTTTCTTTGACGTCCAAATGCTATGAAATCTCCTGCTTCCTCCCCCTCAAGGAAGGTTCCTTGATGTTGGTGAGGGGTTCTTGATTTAGGGAATTGGATCTGTGCTCCAGTTCCCCGAATTAAGCCTGAATGCCTTCCACATCCCCCCCCAGGCGCTGTATAATCCTCCGGGTTTAGCGCTTCCCCTTGATTATTATAATCAAAAAGAAGCGCTAAGCCACAAGGACTATACAGCAGCTTCCCCTTGATAATAATAATAATAATAATAATCCTGCTTCCTCCAAATAACGCTACTGAAAGCTGAGTGTCTTGGAATGAATTTGGTCTTTTTTTTTCACATTTTTCTTGGGGGTCGGTGGGCGAAATCATCTTTGTCTTCATTTAGTATTAGTCTTGTCTAAAATCTTACATCCTTCGCGGATGACACTTGAATTGCCTTGACAGTGACTATCGAATCACCGCAAGACTCCAAGCGGACATCAACCAAATCTTCAAATGGGCCACTCAAAACAATATGAAATTCAATGAAGAGAAATTTCAACTACTCAGAGATGGAAAACTTGAGGAAATTAAAACTGTGTCAGGGTATACATTAAATTCTAACCATACAACAGAGCGAAAAAGTAATGTGGAGGACCTGGGAGTGATAATGTCAGAGGATCTCACCTTCAAAACCCACAACAATGTATCCACCGCATCTGCTAGGAAAATGATAGGATGGATAATGAGAACCTTCAAAACTAGGAATGCCAAGCCCATGATTCTCTTCAAATCGCTTTTTCTCTCTAGGCTGAAATACTGCTGTACACTAACTGCCCCCTTCAAGGCTGGCGAAATTGCTGACCTGGAGAGTGTACAAAGAACTTTCATGGCACACATAAGTACGATACGGTACTTAAATTACTGGGAACGGTTGAAGTTCTTTGAATTGTATTCCCTGGAACGCAGGCGAGAGAGATACATGATAATATATACTTGGAAAATACTAGAGGGATTAGTACCAA
>NC_091331.1:10266513-10276513 GCF_038502225.1 Cherax quadricarinatus | reverse complement strand
CTAAGTGTCTAGAAGTAAATACACACAGATCTAAATGGATTTTGAAAAATATGCAATTGCATTAAGTTTTATAACCTGCATGAACTGTATCACTGTAGACAACAAGAGCATTTCACCCCTCCATGGAATATGTGTCCATTTAATATCACATATCTGCAAGTCCCTCCCAAGAAGCTCATTGCTAGTAATCCCTTCCTTAAATCACTTGTTAAAGCAACTGCTCCAGAAGAAATTTCTCGCCTAGCTTGTAGTAATAACCTGCAGTTTACCTGGAGAGAGTTCCGGGGGTCAATGCCCCCGCGGCCCGGTCTGTGACCAGGCCTCATGGTGGATCAGGGCCTGATTAACCAGGCTGTTACTGCTGGCTGCACGCAATCCAACGTACGAGCCACAGCCCGGCTGGTCAGGTACCGACTTCAAGTGCTTGTCTAGTGCCTGCTTGAAGACAGCCAGGGGTCTATTGGTAATCCCCCTTATGTATGCTGGGAAGCAGTTGAAAAGTCTTGGGCCCCTGACACTTATTGTGTTGTCTCTTAACGTGCTAGTGACACCCCTGCTTTTCACTGGGGGGATGTTGCAGCGTCTGCCGAGTCTTTTGCTTTCGTAGTAAGTGATTTTCGTGTGCAAGTTTGGTACTAGTCTCTCTAGGATTTTCCAGGTGTATATTCAGAATTTGGGAAACACAAGCCTATCTGATGTTATCCTGACGCCAAATGACTTTGAACAGGCGATAAATGACATGCCCATGCACTCTGCCCCAGGGGCAGACTCATGGAACTCCGTGTTCATCAAGAACTGCAAGAAGCCCCTATCACGAGCTTTTACCATCCTATGGAGAGGAAGCATGGACACGGGGGTCGTCCCACAGTTACTAAAAACAATAGACATAGCCCCACTCCACAAAGGGGGCAGTAAAGCAATAGCAAAGAACTACAGACCGATAGCACTAACCTCCCAAATCATGAAAATCTTTGAAAGGGTCCTAAGAAGCAAGATCACCACCCATATAGAAACCCATCAGTTACACAACCCAGGGCAACATGGGTTTAGAACAGGTCGCTCCTGTCTGTCTCAACTATTGGATCATTACGACAAGGTCCTAGATGCACTAGAAGACAAAAAGAATGCAGATGTAATATATACAGACTTTGCAAAAGCCTTCGACAAGTGTGACCATGGCGTAATAGCGCACAAAATGCGTGCTTAAGGAATAACAGGAAAAGTCGGTCGATGGATCTATAATTTCCTCACAAACAGAACACAAAGAGTAGTAGTCAACAGAGTCAAGTCTGAGGCGGCTACGGTGAAAAGCTCTGTTCCGCAAGGCACAGTACTCGCTCCCATCTTATTTCTCATCCTCATATCAGACATAGACAAAGATGTCAGCCTCAGCACCGTGTCTTCCTTTGCAGATGACACCCGAATCTGCATGCCAGTGTCTTTCATTGCAGACACTGCAAGACTCTAGGTGGACATCAACCAAATCTTTCAATGGATTGCAGAAAACAATATGAAGTTCAACGATGAGAAATTTCAATTACTCCGATATGGTAAACATGAGGAAATTAAAATTTCATCAGAGTATAAAACAAATTTCAGCCACACAATAGAGCGAAAAACTAATGTCAAAGACCTGGGAGTGATCATGTCGGAGGATCTCACCTTCAAGGACCATAACATTGTATCAATCGCAGCTGCTAGAAAAATGACAGGATGGATAATGAGAACCTTCAAAACTAGGGATGCCAAGCCCATGATGACACTCTTCAGGTCGCTTGTTCTATCTAGGCTGGAATATTGCTGCACACTAACAGCACCTTTCAAGGCAGGCGAAACTGCTGACCTAGAAAATGTACAGAGAACCTTCACGGCGCACATAACGGAGATAAAACACCTCAATTACTGGGAGCGCTTGAGGTTTCTAAACCTGTACTCCCTGGAACGCAGGTGGGAGAAATACATGATTACAGGGGTGTCACTAGCACGCTTAGAGACAACACAATAAGTGTCAGGGGCCCAAGACTGTTCAACTGCCTCCCAGCATACGTAAGGGGGATTACCAATAGACCCTTGGCTGTCTTCAAGCAGGCATTGGACAGGCACCTAAAGTCGGTACCTGACCAGCCGGGCTGTGGCTCGTAAGTTGGATTGCGTGCAGCCAGCAGTAACAGCCTGGTTGATCAGGCCCTGTTCCACCATGAGGCCTGGTCACAGACCGGGCCGCGGGGGCGTTGACCCCCGGAACTCCCTCCAGGTAAACATTGTATAATAATAAGGTATTAAAAGTACCTGAATGGAAATGTCACTGACTTTTGTTTGGGTTATCCTAGGTTCTCTACACATATTACCTGGAGTTTACCTGGAGAGAGTTCCGGGGGTCAACGCCCCCGCGGCCCGGTCTGTGACCAGGCCTCATGGTGGAACAGGGCCTGATCAATCAGGCTGTTACTGCTGGCTGCACGCAATCCAACGTACGAACCACAGCCCAATTGGTCAGGTACCGACTTTAGGTGCTTGTCCACTGCCTGCTTGAAGACACATATGCTGCTATGTATGATAATCTATGTCACTGTATTTGTGTATACCTGAATAAACTTACTTAACCTACATCTTAAGCTATCTAAAGTTCTTGCTTCAATAATGGGAGTTTGTCCGACTCATCTACATCTGATGCCAAACCAGTATTCTTTCTATATTCTTTCTGAATCTAAATTTCTTCAACTTGAATTCGTTGTTGTGAATCCTGTCTTGGTTAGATATTTTTCAACATGCTATGTATTCCATTTTTATTTATGTTGTTCATTTTTTTACACTTCAGTCATATCTCCCCTAATTCTGTGCCTTTCTAAAGAGCGCAACTTTAATGCCTTCAGTCTCTTTTGGCAGGAAAACCCTCAGTGTATTTCATCTACACTCACAAACAATAGTAGTTACGACAACCCCACTCCAAGTGATTTTCTAGTGGCAGGAAACGGAAAAAGAAAATGGAAGGAAATAACAAAAATAGTCCACCACCTTGGAGCCTTGTTGGACTGGAGGCACAGCCAGTGGCCCCCCATGGCACTCCAGAACTACAACTACTGATGCCAAAAACAAAATCCCCCCAAGAAACACAGAATATAACCTCGTTTATATTTACCTGGAGTATATACCTGTACAGAATTCCGGGGAGTCAGCGCCCCCGCGGCGGCCTCATGGTGGATCAGGGCCTGATCAACCAGGCTGTTACTGCTGGCCGCACGTAATCCAACGTACGAACCACAGCCCGGCTGGTCAGGTACTGATTTTAGGTGCCTGTCCAGTGCCTGATTGAAGGCAGCCAGGGGTCTATTGGTAATCCCCCTTATGTATGCTGGGAGGCAGTTAAACAGTCTTGGGCCCCTGACACTTATTGCTTTGTCTTTTATCGTGCTAGTGACACCCCTGCTTTTCATTGGGAGGATGTTGCACCGTCTGCCGAGTCTTTTGCTTTCGTAGTGAGTGATTTTCGTGTGCAAGTTTGGTACTAGTCCCTCTAGGATTTTCCAGGTGTATATAATCATGTATCTCTCCCTCCTGCGTTCCAGGGAGTACAGGTTTAGGAACTTCAAGCATTCCCAGTAATTGAGGTGGTTTATCGCAGTTATGAGTGCCATGAAGGTTCTCTGTACATTTTCTAGGTCAGCAGTTTCACCTGCCTTGAAAGGTGCTGTTAGTGTGCAGCAATATTCCAGCCTAGATAGAACAAGCAACCTGAAGAGTGTCATCATGGGCTTGGCATCCCTAGTTTTGAAGGTTCTCATTATCCATCCTGTCATTTTTCTAGCAGATGCGATTGATACAATGTTATGGTCCTTGAAGGTGAGATCCTCCGACATGATCACTCCCAGGTCTTTGACGTTAGTTTTTCACTCTATTGTGTGGTTAGAATTTGTTTTATACTCCGATGAAGTTCTAATTTCCTCGACAATCCAAACGATTTTTTCATGAATGAGCCTCAAAATTCCATCAATGTATGCCAGATTTCCGATATTACCCTAACTCTGATAGACTTCGAAAAAGCCGTTGATAACATGCCCGTGCACTCAGCCCCATGCCCAGGCTCGTGGAACTCTGTGTTCATTAACTGCAAGAAACCCTTTCGCGTGCCCCAAGTATACTATAGAGAAGGAGCTTAGACATGGGTGAAATTCAACAGTCACTTAAAACAACGGATATAGCCCCACTCCATAAAGGTGGCAGAAAAGCATTAACAGAGCTTTTGACCATAGCCGCCTCAGACTTTACTCTGTTGACTACCACTCTTTGTTCTATTTGTCAGGAAATTATAGACCCATCTATCAACTTTTCCTGTTATTCCTTTGGCACGCATTTTGTGCGCTATTACACCATGGTCACTCTTGTCGAAGGCTTTTGCAAAGTCTGTGTATATTACATCTGCATTCTTTTTGTCTTCCAGTGCATCCAGGACCTTGTCGTAGTGATCCAGTAGTTGGGACAGACAGGAGCGACCTGCTCTAAACCCATGCTGCCCTGGGTTGTGTAACTGATGGGTATCTAGATGGGTGGCGATCTTGCTTCTTAGGACCCTTTCAAAGATTTTTATGATATGTGATGTTAGCGCTATCGGTCTGTAGTTCTTTGCTATTGCTTTACTGCCCCCTTTGTGGAGTGGGGCTATGTCTGTTGTTTTTAGTAACTGTGGGACGACCCCAGTGTCCATGATTCCTCTCCACAGGATGTTAAACGCACGTGATAGGGGCTTCTTGCAGCTCTTGATGAACACGGAGTTCATGAGTCCGGCCCTGGGGCAGAGTGCATGGGCATGTCATTTATTGCCTGTTCGAAGTTATTTGGCGTCAGGATAGCGTCAGCTGGGCTTGTGTTTACCAAATTCTGTGGCTCTCTCATAAAAAAATCAGTTAGATCTTCGACTCTCAGTCTGGTTAGTGGCTTGCTAAAAACTGAGTCATATTGCGACTTGAGTAGCTCACTCAATTCTTTGCTGTCATCTGTGTAGGACCCATCTTGTTTAAGTAGGGGCCCAATAGTGGATGTTGTTCTCGACTTTGATTTGGCATAAGAAAATAAATACTTTGGGTTTCTTTCGATTTAATTTATGGCTTTTAGTTCTTCCCGCGATTCCTGACTCCTATAAGATTACTTAAGCCTTAGTTCGATGTTAGCCATTTCTCTGACCAGTGTCTCCCTACTCATTACAGATATATTGGCCTCTTTTAGCCGCTCTGTTATTCTTTTCCTTCGCCTGTAAAGGGAGCGCCTGTCTCTTTCTATTTTACATCTACTCCTCCTTTTTCTTAAAGGAATATGCCTTGAGCATACATCAAGTGCCACAGAGTTAATCTGTTTTAGGCATAAGTCGGGGTCTTTGGTGCTTAGTCTGTCTTCCCAGCTTATATCATTTAGGACTTGGTTTACTTGCTCCCACTTTATGCTCTTGTTATTGAAGTTGAATTTGGTGAAGGCTCCCTCGGGACTGATCACATTTTGTCTGTCTGGGGCTCCGCGCATACATGTCTGAACCTCGATTATGTTGTGATCTGAGTATATTGTTTTTGATATGGTGACATTTCGTATCAGATCATCATTGTTAGTGAAGATGAGGTCCAGTGTATTCTCCAGTCTAGCAGACTCTATTATTTGCTGGTTTAAGGTGAATTTTGCGCAGAGATTCAAAAGCTCATGTGTGTGTGTTCTCAACTGAGCTGCCTCCTGGTGTATGTAGTCCAACGTACAAACCACAGCCCGGCTGATCTGGAACCGACTTTAAGTATCTGTCCAGTTCCCTCTTGAAGGCAGCCAGGAGCCTATTGATAATTCCCCTTATGCCTAATGGGAAGCTGTTGAACAGTCGTGGGCGCCGGACACTTACGGTGTTTTCTCTTAGTGTACCGATGGCGCCCCTACTTTTCATTGGGGGTATTTTGCATCGCCTGCCAAGTCTTTTACTTTCGTAGGGAGTGGTTTCTGTGTCCTGATTTGGGATCATCCCTTCTAGGATTTTCCAAGTGTAGATTATGATATATCTCTCTCGCCTGCGTTCCAACGAGTACAAGTCAAGTGCTTCCAAGCGTTCCCAGTAGTTGAGGTGTTTGATAGAACTCATATGTGCAGTAAAGGTTCTTTGTACACTCTCTAGATCTGCAATTTCACCTGCTTTGAGCGGAGATGCTAATGTGCAGCAATATTCCAGCCTAGAGAGAACAAGTGTTTTGAAAAGGACCATCACTTGCTTGGCATCTCTTGTTTTGAATGTTCTCATTGTCCATCCTATCATTTTCTTTGCAGTTGTGATCGTGGCACTGTTGTGATCCTTGAAAGTGAGAGTATCAAAGATTCCCAATGGAAATGAGCAAGACTGAGTGTCTTTCTTGGCTAATCCTGGATTTCTTCTCGCTGAAGAGGACCTCAGTTGTAGGCCTTGAGCACTCTATTGTTTCATTTTCTTGTAGGTTGGCTTGTACCAGTGACCAGTCGATAGAGTATTCAGTTCAAATAATAACTGTCTGTGAATCGATCCCCGGCATGGGTGGAAACCTTGAGGATGTTTCCTTACACCTGCTGCCCCTGTTCACCTAGCAGCAATTAGGTACCTGGGCGTTAGTAGACTGTCGTGGGTCGCATCCTGGAGGACAGTATTAGAGGACCCTAATGGAAATCACAGTCCTCCATGACATCATTACAGTTGTGACCGGATGTGGAAGTGTGAATTGCTCATTACTCTATAATTTGTTCATGATTGTAGCCAAAGTATAAACGTAAGTAACCATTCTACAGAATTCATTACCTTTGTAACTTGTGAGCTCATTACCTTTGTACCTAGTTCAGCTATCAAAACTTTGGGGGCCCAGTGCCTGGACCCATTACGTACCTCTGTAATCTGTAAATACCTTTGTAACTTGTCATGATTGTGACCAGACTTACCTGGAGTTCATTACCTTTGTAAATTGTGAGTTCATTACCTTTGTAAATTGTGAGTTCATTACCTTTGTAAATTGTGAGTTCATTACCTCTGTAACTTGCTCAGCTATCAAAACTTTGGAGTCCAGTCCCTGGACCAATTATGTACCTCTGTAATCTTTTGACTACCGCCCACAGGATGGGTATGGGGTGCATAATAAACATATTAAACTAACTAAACCATGACATACTGACCTTATTAGGTTATTCATGGTGACTAGGTTAAAAATTCGAACAATATCTTATCTTATCTTATGCTTATTTAGAAATGTAATATTAAAGCACTCCTTGTTCTTTTTCCATTCCGAATAAAGTCCCTAGCCTTGTTTGCTCCTCTTAGTATATTATGTCGTAATCATATATCTCTTCTTATATTGTGTGTTTAGAGAAATAAAACTGATATTTCTTTGAATGTCCATATTTTTTTTGTATTCAGTGTTGTCCATTACTACCATCTCTTCACTCCATTCTCTTTATGCAGTAGTCCCTGGGGAAATTTACATTTGTAACCATATCGTATAACTTGGTTTCCGTAATTGTGATGAGGTCTAGGATTTCTTTAACTATATCATTTAGCCTGTTTTGACTGCGATCTTATCTATGTATTTTTAATGTACGTTCCTGTGGCCAGAGCATGTTTGATTTTTGTGTACGACTGTAGGCACACAATTTCTGTAGTGGCCAGTATTGTCTACGTTATGTAATGTTCTATAGGTGTTGAAGGAGTTGCAGTACTTGCCCTGAAAGCCATAATTGTCCATATGAAACAGTTTTAGTAACATCCTGTAGAAAGACGATAGCTGAGAGCTTGGACCGGATGAGTAGGACGTGACTGACAGCAGCGGACTGCTACCAAATATACATATATAAATGAACTTACTGGCTACCTTTTTACTTGTGTGAGTGTCAGGAGGACATTACGGAACCGGTGTATGAGTTACTGCAGTAAAATATCAGATATGGATGGAGTTTTGAGATGAGGGGAGAGAGAGAGGATGCTGTTGTGCCTTGACAACGCTGGCTCTCCATGACGTCATGCTGCGGTGTGTTTAAATGGCATCTCTCACAGTCGTTCTATTCATCTTATGGACCAAATTGTTTTCATTCCAGTGTCTAGTGTTCCAAGTACACTTATCGTGCTTATAATTCTGGGATATATTAAGGCTAGTGTGTGCTCTACCCGAACAATAAAGAGCTATAACGTCAATACCGTTCCAATAATATTAATTTTATTTGATATGCACGTACTAATAAAGAAAAGAGCGCTCATTAATTCATCTATATTCTATACTATAGACAACGGATATACGACTCACAGAGAATAAATATATGAGATTTTCATGTCAAGAATAGGGAGGGTAGAGGAGGTTTTAGAAGCCTGCGTGTTGCTAGTGAGGAAGCAGCTGGCGTTTAGTTGTTATCTGGACGGCATCAGAGAAACACTCACAATGACGGAAGATCGGCCAGCAGAGGGAGAAATTGTCAGGTGTCAGTTGTTTGAGGTGGGCCCACGCTACTTCAACCTCTCCTACATAGGAGAAGGAGCCTATGGCATGGTAGTGTAAGTATCCTGCACGCCCGGGCACAGGCAGCCCAGCTAAGGAAAGATGGACTTGTTGTGCTCCTGGATTATTGATCAGTGTTGGCCCGTATTAGTAGACGGTAAAGAGAGAGAGAGAGGGAGAAAGGAGGAGGGTGGAGGGGAGAGAGGGAAGGGTGGATAAGGAGATAAGTGATGTTGAGAAGCAGGGACGTAGAGGTAGACCTCACCTGGAAGCTTGAAGGAAGGTGTGTAAATAAGAGCAGTACCTGGCCTCTCCAAGGCTGTTTGTAGCCCACCTCGATAACAAGTCTCCCTCCCTCCGCCCACCCAGCTATCTTACCCACTTCACAGGCTGTCCTGCCCACCTCACTGCTAGCCTGCCTACCTCACCACTTGTCCTGACCACCTCATCACTTTTCCTGACAGCCTCAGCACTTTTCCTGACAGCCTCAGCACTTTTCCTGACAGCCTCAGCACTTTTCCTGCCTACCGCAGCACTTATCTTGCCCATCTCTTAATGTATCCTTCCTGCCTTATTGCTATCCTATTCTGACCATGTCAGTGCTATTCTGCCTATCACCTTACTGCTATCTGCCCACCTCAGTGTTATCCTGCCTTTCACCTTACTGGTATCCTGCCCACCTCTGCTATCCTGACTGACCTCAGTTATCTTGTCCACCTCAAGGCTGTCCTGTTCACACCACATGGCTGTTTTTATTCACCACATGGCTGTCATTTCTGCCTCATAGATATCATGCCCTTCTCAAGGCTAACTTGCCCACCAAAAGGCTATCTTGCCCACTTCAATGCTGTCTTGCACACCACAAGGCTGTCTTGCCCACCACAGGGCTATCTTGCCCACCACAAGGCTGTCTTGCCCACTTCAAGGCTGTCTTGCCCACCACAAGGCTGTCTTGCCCACCACAAGGCTGTCTTGCCCACCACAAGGCTGTCTTGCCCACCACAAGGCTGTCTTGCCCACCACAAGGCTGTCTTGCCCACCTTACAGATATCTTGTGCATCTCAAAGCTAACTTGCTTGTGCCTCATAGCTTTCTAGCCCATCTTAAGGATATCCTACTTACCTCAGTTATTGTGCATATTATCACTGTCTTGCCCTTCAGAAGGAGGAGTGTCATGAATCTTTATGTAAATGACTTGCTCATTAGTGTTAAGTACAAACTCCCATTGTATGCAAATGACAATGCTGTGTTGATTTAAATGTTAGGAAAATTCCCACAGGGTAGAGCTAATGTACTATCACTGGAACTAGGGTCTTGCAGTGTAAGGTTAAGAGATAAACTGTTGCTATACTTAGGAAAAATGGCAACCAGATTATTTGGCTCAAAAGGTGAACTGAAAAGTGTGAATTTTTTATGGTATGGTATAACAAGAAATCTATTCCAAAAGTAATTTCAGTGAAATATCTTATTAAGATCTTTGCATCTTGTCAAGGGAGGCATACCTTGATGTTGGTGAGGGGCTCTTGATCCCTTGA
>NC_091331.1:10201513-10249013 GCF_038502225.1 Cherax quadricarinatus | reverse complement strand
GGTGGGAACAGGAGCTGTGAATCGACCCCTGCAACCATAAATAGGTAAGTACAAATAGGTACATATGTATGTGTACACATATGCACATGCATATGCACGCACGTGCACACGCCTACACATGCGTGTGCACACCCATCCATCCGTCATCTATTTATCCACCCATTCATCCATCTATCCTATTTTAAGATATTCTAGATAAGATAGTAATAAGCCATTTGCCTAACGATATAGTAGTAGGATGAATTAAGTTAGGGACTCCTGTGAGTCATGGAAGACTGTTTTTTGACTTCAGTATATGACCAAGGTGGCATCATTTGCTAGTGCTAGATACTAGGTCAGCATCATGCTGGGCAGCAGCAGTTGCAGAGAAAGAGTTACCAGGGCAAGGCCATGCCAAATTGAAACATAGAAATCTGTGGCAGTATCTGTGGGTATTAACTCTACTCTGTGGTCTTTTTAACTACAGACTACAATAGTGGTTGTGATTCAGCCACTTTAAGACAACAGCTGAAAGGAGCTGAGGCATGTACACCTGGTAGAAATGCAAATTTTGTGACCCTGTCAAATGAGGTATCAGTAATTCTCTCTACTGTGGTACATGATTAACTACAAACATAAAAATAAATGTTTTCAAATTAATCTTCATGAACAAGTGATGAAATCGAGTGACATTGAATTGAATCAACATGTGTACTGTGTGCTGAACAGTCTAACCTGTGCGGTGACATAGAATGGTAGTGTGTGTCATATTGTCTACAGTATTCCATATGTGGAAAATTTTTTAATTTTCCGAAACTATAGTGCCTAATAGGTGTTTAATGTGTCTATATGGGTCAAAAATGTATTTGAAAATAAGAGTAGAACCAAGAGTTCCCTTTGCGCATGCGCGGATGTGCGGGAGGGGGAAGCGCGTATTGTTTTTGAATGGTGGTGAGGAAGCTGAGAAAACATGGAACCACGAAATTGACGTTCACGGTGGCCTAAGGATTAATATAGGCCTCATTTCATAATAAGAAGTGTCGTAATTGTTCCTGGTGGAGAGTGAGGGAACGGGATTTACGGGACCACAGTAATAGAGTGGTAAAAGTGTGATAAGAGAAGGAGCGGGTGACTGACGCGCCACAATGGACTGTGTCCTGGGGAAAATTACCCTTGGATTAATCATCACTCATCGGTCTCAGATCTTAATGGAGTGACCTCTAGTTTGTATAATAGTTATGAGACGTTAAATCGTCTTGTGAATTGTAATGTAATTAATGATAATAACGCTAAGTTAAGAGAATATGTGAAGTGAAATAAGTCGTTTGCTCCGAGTGAACACGCTAGACCTCGTTGTTAACGAGACGAGGAAAGGGAAACTCCTTGAGTCACGATGTCTAAAGCAGGACAAACCAGCGGATACCTCGTCCTGCTGGAATGAGAATCGTGTCGGTGTAGCAGGACATCGAAAATGAGATGGTGAATCAAGAAATGAGGAATATCAATCACCCACAGTTAAGTAACCCTTCTAGTTATAGCAACCTTAGACTGGCCAGTAGTGGTATGTTATAATTAGATAGGTTACGAGTGATCCAGCTACATCAAGTGACCACCAGAGAACATCTGGTAAGTATTGGGATTATGTACAAATGTTTTCCTTGACGGATGTATCCAGGTGTATCCTACCCCCCTCCCCTTCATTCAGCTAAACTAATATAATCTATACAGTCCACAATTAATTAGTAGCACCGTACTTGTGGGTGCTACCCAATCCATACTGGTCTCGGATAGATATGGATAAGATTGTGAGGTCGAGGGGACCACTTGGTGCGACCAGGGGTGGTTAAGTTTTCTCACATGTCTACACGGGGTGACTACGGTAAACAATATGATTGTCTCCCAATGAGATTACTGGTATGTATATAATGTTGAGGTACATACAGGTAAGCACCCTAGAAAATTTTCCATACCATAGATGATGTTTAACATGACTGAAGCAGGGAACAGAGGTCAATTCTTCAATCTAGCCATTGGATATTGGTGTCCAAGACATGGCGGTGCCACAGCTCCAGGTTACACGAGCTAAGGTAGGTCCGTTTTTCTAATGCAAATCCACAAAAATAAAAGGGTACGGCAGTAATCCGAAAAGGACCTGTTGTAGAATATTGGATATTTACCTTTGGGATGCTGTGATAAGTGGGCGAGCATCCAACACCAGGAAAATCATGCAGTATCTGGGTGTGTAAGTAATACAGTAAATATGTGTATTAGATTTTGTACTGTATTACTAGATGAAGAAATTTTTATTTGTACATATATACATGTATCTAATGTTTATGTACTGAAAATAATAAATATGATCATTAGATTTAGTATTGTCATGTGAGGTACTTCCTATATGTACACTGTATACATATAGGAAGCGATGTACTCATTTACCGACAACTTGGACGTACGATGGGCTCTCTGACCAATATGCATACCTAAATAATGTATATTAGAGCTGATTTCCTCTATTCTGTTTATTACAATATACAGTATACTATTGTATAAACATTTAAAAATATACTAAAAATGTTATAAATGGTGCAAAGGTGACATAAAAGCAGTATCAAAGATGGTTGACATAAAGCCACTACCATTATAGTATGCTTCTCATTTAGCGACGAATTCGTTAACCGATGCAGTATTAGAAGCAGAACTCCATCATTGAAGAGATGCTGTATTGTGTTTGAGTGTAATATAATTTTATCATTACCTCTAATTTATCTTCCCAAAATGTTCTGTATAACTTAGGGCTTTTCCATGTAGGAAACTCTTGCAACATAAATGTATCCTCTTGGAAAAATAAATTACTGTATTTTGATTATGAGAACATAGATGCACAGTACTGTATATGTTGTCAGAGGAGGGATAGGTTTGATGATTAATAGGTGACAGCTACTGCCTGACTTGCCAGACCATACCATGATTAGCATATGGAATATCTGATATACTTGATCCTCCATAAAACTAGTAGGATTGAGTTCATAAATGGATTCTTAGCAAGCTTGAAAGGTTTTTCATAATCATATCAAGAAGCTATAGCCTGTCAGAAGCATGTTTTAATTTGTACAGTGCTGCATTATATTTTTGTGCAGTGTAATAATTCAGGTATAGTCCAGTAGATTATAATTTGGTTCTGTAACTTCCCATTAGTAATGAAATAGTAGGAAATCTAAAAAATGCTTTGTCTTCATATAAGTCTCTTTTTTTTCAGGTCAGCAAATGACAGTGTAACCAAAACTAAGGTGGCTATCAAGAAGATATCCCCTTTTGAACATCAAACCTACTGCCAGAGAACCCTTCGAGAGATCAAAATATTAACGAGGTTCAAACATGAAAATGTAAGTACAATACTTTACTGTAATGAGTCACCAGTATGAGGGCAAGTACTGTATTTTGTTTTCAAATAAGAGTGCAGACACTACTTCCCACCTCCAAGACTCAAGTCTGTCACCGGTGTTGCTGAATCCCATCATAACTGTTATATGTACTGTTCACATTCCAACAGCATGTCAAATCATAAAAGCCATATTCCTCCACTCCTATCTAACAGGCTTGCTCAAGCTTGTTGGATGTCCAAACCCTCTAACATTAAGTAAGTAAGTAAGTAAGTAAGTTTATTCAGGTATACACAAATACAGTTACATAGAATTATCATACATAGCAGCATATGTGTAGAGAACCTAGGATAACCCAAAAAAGTCAGACAGAGTGACTTATTTCCAACCTTTCCTATGATGACCCCTACCCCTCATTCCCTCCACCCCAGATTTATATACCCTCCTAGTCATCCTATTTGTCTCCATCCTCCATCCTCTCTAAATGTCCAAACTACCTCAACAACCCCTCCTCAGCCCTGTGACTAGTTTTGAGAGGTTTTCCTTCTTCAGCCCAGCCTTGGGCCAGGCCTGTCTGTTCACTTTGGCAGCATTTGAGCTACATATTCATGACAGTCTGGGTGATCTGGCACTTGTCAGAGGTGCTTTCTTCAAAGCTCATTGTCTTCAGTTCAGGTACAGTGGACCCCTGGTTTTTGTCCTTAATCCGTTCCAGTACGTTGGTCAAAATCTGAAAAGGATGAAAACTGAAATAATATTTCCCATAAGAAATAATGTAAATCCAATTAATCCATTCCAGACACCTAAAAATATTAACAAAAAATACATTTTATAGAAAATAACTATAGTTTTACATACAGAAAACAGTGAGAAATAAATATAAAGCACTAATTTTAATGGATAAATGAACATTTAAATCACTTTTACCTTTATTGAAGACTCTTGTTGGCATATTCTTTACAAGATCCGCATGCAATTATCGCCTCCACAACACTATCTCCCTCTTACTGTTTTTTGTTGATCCACACCAACAACTACTTCTCAACATCTTCGATTGTTTGCCATTACTATCACCCTCTACCACCATTACTATCACCCTCTACCACCATCACTATCACCCTCTACCACCATCACTATCACCCTCTACCACCATCACTATCACCCTCTACCACCATCACTATCACCCTCTACCACCATCACTATCACCCTCTACCACCATCACTATCACCCTCTACCACCATCACTACCACCCTCTACCAGTATCACAACCACAACCACCCTCTACCAGCATCACAACCACAACCACCCTCTACCACCATCACTACTACCCTCTACCACCAATGTTTCGGATGAATGAGCGGAGTACGGTGGACCCTCGACCAGTGATATTAATCCGTTCCTGAGAGCTCATCGTTAATCGAAATTATCGTTAGTCGAGTTAATTTTCCCCATAAGAAATATTGGAAATCAAATTAATCCGTGCAAGACACCCAAAAGTATTGAAAAAAAAATTTTTTACCACGTGAAATATTAATTTTAATACACGCAAACTGAAGAAGATATGCACAGTTACATGACACTTACCTTTACTGAAGATCTGGTGATGATTGATGGGATGGGAGGAGGGGAGAGTGTTGATGGTGTTAGTGTTTAGAAGGGGAATCCCCTTCCATTAGGACTTCAGGTGGCAAGTCCTTTTTCGGGGTTACTTCCCTTCTTCTTTTAATGCCACTAGGACCAGCTTGAGAGTCACTGGACCTCTGCCGCACAACATATCTGTCCATAGAGGCCTGTACCTCCCGTTCCTTTATGACATTCCTAAAGTGTTTCACAACATTGTCAGTGTCACAATTAAACACTTGTTCAGGTTTCAGTTCTTCACTGTCTATGTACTCCTTGAATTCCTGCACATATTTTTCAGCTGCTTTTTGGTCCAAACTGGCAGCCTCACCATGCCTTATCACACTATGTATGCCACTACGATTCTTAAATCTCTCAAACCAACCTTTGCTGGCCTTAAATTCACTCGCATCACCACTAGTTGCTGGCATTTTTCTAATTAAATTCTCATGCAACTTCCTAGCCTTTTCACATATGATCACTTGAGAGATGCTATCTCCTGCTATCTGTTTTTCGTTTATCCACACCAATAACAGTCTCTCAACATCTTCTATCACTTGCGATCTCAGTTTCGAAAACATAGTTGCACCTTTGGCAAGAACAGCTTCCTTGATTGCCGTTTTCTTGGCCACAATAGTAGCGATGGTTGATTGGGGCTTTGTGTACAACCTGGCCAGCTCGGAGACACGCACTCCACTTTCATACTTAGCAATGATCTCTTTCTTCATATCCATAGTAATTCTCACCCTTTTTGCTGTAGGGTTGGCACTAGAAGCTTTCTTGGGGCCCATGGTGACTTATTTTGCAGGTGCAATCACTAAAAAGGCTGTGATAATATGAAATGTTCTGATTGTATGCTTGGAAGCAACCGCGGTGGCTGGCTGGCTTGTAAACACTGGCCAGAAGTGGACGCGTCTCAGACGGAACAAATAGCGTTGGTCGAGTTTTTTAGCGATAGTCGAGGCAAAATTTTTGCGTTAAAATGTATCGCTGGTCGGATTTATCGTTAATCGATGCCATCGTTGGTCGAGGGTCCACTGTATTGCTCACTGAACCAGTGACAGAGGCATACTGAGTCACATACACGTGAGCAGCTGCATCCCGGGCCGAAGGACATGTCTAATGCAGACGATTTCTGAGCAGAGGTACAAAACCTGGGGTAAAATTTCTCCCAAAAAAGTGGTTGAAATCCGAATTGTACGATATCCGCACCGGATGGAATCCGGGGGTCCACTGTACTAGTTTTCATACATACACCCCTTTATATATATATTCTCAAGTTTAAGTTTGAACATAACATAAGAAAGAAGGAACACTGCAACTGGCCTACTGACCCCTCCCCCCAGATTAGCCCAATGACCCCCCCCCCCCCCGAATTAGCCCAGTGACCCCCCCCCCCGAATTAGCCCAATGACCCCCCCCCCCAGGATTAGCCCACTGACCCACCCAGTCTGGTCACCTCCACTCAAGGATGGAGCACGGCACCAGACCCAGCAGCACAAGCTAGTCAGGTCCAACACACCCACCCACACCCACTCGTGTATTTATCTAACCTATTTTTAAAACTACTCAACGTTTTAGCCTCAATAACTGTACTCGGGAGTTTGTTCCACTCATCCACGACTCTATTACCAAACCAGTGCTTTCCTATATCCTTCCTGAATCTGAATTTTTCCAGCTTGAAACCATTGCTGCGAGTCCTATCTTGGCTGGAAATTTTCAGCACGCTATTTACATCCCCTTTCTTTATTCCTGTTTTCCATTTATACACCTCGATCATATCCCCCCTAATTCTACGCCTTTCAAGAGAGTGCAGATTCAGGGCCCTCAGTCTATCCTCATATGGAAGATTTCTGATGGTAGGTAAGACACATAGGCAACAGTTAGGCAACTTTATTTCGAAACGTTTTCTCCTACACAGTAGGCTTCTTAGTCGAATACAGAAAGAAGGCAGCAACAGTAGAGATGTGAAGACAATGTAATCAGTCCATCACCCTTGAAGTCGTAGAATTTGAGGTTGTCAGTCCCTCAGCCTGGAGAAGTTTGGTTCCATAGTCAGGAACTATCTGATAGTTCCTGACTATGGAACCGAACTTCTCCAGGCTGAGGGACTGACAACCTCAAATTCTACGACTTCAAGGGTGATGGACTGATTACATTGTCTTCACATCTCTACTGTTGCTGCCTTCTTTCTGTATTCTACTGAAGAAGCCTACTGTGTAGGCGAAACGTTTCAAAATAAAGTTTCCTAACTGTTGCCTATGTGTCTTACCTACCAACCTGTCGGTATTGTATACCATTTTGATGTTCAAGATTTCTGATACATGGGATCATCTTCATCATCCTCCTCTGTACATTTTCCAGAGCATTTATATCCATTCTGTAATACGGTGACCAGAACTGAGCAGCATAGTCTAAATGAGGCCTAACCAAGGATATATAGAGTTGAAGAACAACCTGAGGACTTCTATTATTTATACTTCTAGATATGAAGCCAAGAATTCTGTTAGCTTTATTGCGAACACTAATGCACTGTTGTCTTGGTTTTAGATTACTGCTAACCAGAACTCCTAAATCCTTTTTGCAATCAGTAGTATTAAGATCTACATTATTTAGTTTATATGTGGCATGGTTATTTAACTGTCCAACATTTAGAACTTTGCATTTGTCAATATTAAACCGCAACTGCCGCTTCTCCGACCATTGCATCAGTCTATTCAAATCATCCTGGAGTGCTCTAGTGTCCTCATTAGAATGAATTGGACGGCCTATTTTGGTGTCATCAGCAAATTTGCTTATGTCGCTATTTATTCCCTCATCTATGTCGTTTATGGAAATTGTGAACAACGGGCCCAACACTGACCCCTGAGGAACACCACTTGTGATGTGCCCCCATTCTGATTTCTCCCCATTTATGCAAGCTCTCTGCTGTCTATTTGTCAGCCATGCCTCTACCCAGGAAAAAATATCTATTCCATGTGCCTTAAGTTTCCTCAATAGCCTCTGGTGTGGAACTCTATCGAAAGCCTTACTGAAGTCCATATACACAATATCATATTCATTACCATGATCTACCTCCTTAAACACCTTACTGAAAAAAGTTAGTAAATTCGTAAAACCGTGTTGAGATTCATTAATCAATCTGTGCCTATCAAGATGGCTACGAATTGCTTCGGCAATTATTGATTCCAAAAATTTTTCCACTATGGAGGTAAAGCTTATTGGTCTATAGTTCGAAGCTAAGGACCTGTCACCTGCCTTGTAAATGGGTATTACATTTGCCATTTTCCACTTCTCAGGTACTATGCCAGTTTGTAGGGATATGTTAAAAAGATTAGCCAAAGGAATGCTAAGTTCCTCTTTACATTCCTTTAACACCCTTGCAAACAGTTCATCAGGGCCTGGGGATTTGTTAGGTTTTAGTTTCTCTATTTGTCTGAGGACCATGTCACTAGTTACTGCAATCGTACATAGTTTATTATCCTGTTCTACATAATCTATTATTTCAGGAATATCGCTAGTATTTTCCTGGGTGAAAACTGAGAGGAAGTAGGTATTGAGAATTTCACACATATCCTTATCACTGTCAGTGATCTGACCAGAGTTACTCTTAAGTGGGCCAATCTTGTCCCTAATCTTACTTCTGTATACCTGAAAGAACCCTTTTGGGTTAGTCTTTGATTCCCTTGTGACCTTAGCCTCATAATCCCTTTTTGCTTTTCTTATTCCTTTCTTTATTTCTCTCTAATTGAATATATTGATTTCTTAACTGCCCATCCCCTCTTTTGATATGCCTATATATGCCTCTCTTTTGACCAATGAGATGTTTTAATATATTATTCATCCATTTGGGATCATTTTTGTTAGATCTAATTTCCCTACTCGGAACAAAAGTTGTCTGGGCAGCTAGAACTATGCTCTGAAAAACGTCATATTGGCAACCAAGATCACCTACCTGACCCATAGTCAGGACATCCCAATTTAGCCCACCCAGGTAATTTTTCAGTCCCATGAAGTCGGTCAAGCGAAAATTTGGGACAGAGATTTGATTGCAGTTATCTGGGTAATTCCATGATATATTGAAACTAAGTGATTTGTGATCACTTTCCCCAAGCTCATCATTAACCTTAAGATTATTAATTAGTGAATCTTTGTTGGCAAGAACCAAGTCAAGCAGATTGTTTCCTCTAGTTGGTTCTGTCACAACCTGTTCTTTGTGGTTTACTTGGTGAGGGGTTCCTTGTTGGAACTTCATACTGAAGAATGGACTGCACATAGGTTAAATGTGTTTTGAAGTAGTTTTTGTCTAGGTTCCCGAATACTATTTTTATATTTGCCTTCTGAGCCACTGATGCTTATGTCTTATTTTTTTTTCTGTGTAATGGTTATTTCAAGGTATTTTTTCTTTAACTGATTCTGTGCCCTTTCCTTAGTACTGTAGCTTCTGTTTCCTTTAACTGTCTCCCAGCATAATAACCTTGCTTTTTATTGCCTGGGTTAAATTCCAGTCTGTCTGAGACTTCCTGCAGCCTTATTTCATCCTCCTCAGTTTGTATTCTTATTATTTGGCAGATGCTAAAGAATTTGCAAAATGTACATCTTCTTCTAAGTCATTAATATTCTGTACATCAGGATCAACATGGGGCCCAACCCTAATCATTGTGGAAGTCTTCTGTAATAGTTACTCTCCTAATACTTCATTCCATATATGTTTTGACTATTTTCTATTTTAGTATTCCTTTTTCCATGCTGTTCACGTCAATTTTAACTTCACTAATTTGCTAAGTTACCTACTGTACTATGTAGCACTATATCAGTTGTCTTTTTCAGTCTGAAGATGTAGACCACCAATACCCCTCCAACACATTGTACACTGTACACTGTAAACTTGTAATGAAATAAAGGAATTTGAATTTGAACTTGAACTCTACTAATATTTTTCATAGCTTGTGATTGCTTGGGTGTTGTTTTTTGAATGAGTGGGCTTTGGATACATAGGTGTGGAAAGTGGCTGGAGATGGTACATGATGGCTGGAGAGAAGGAGAAATAGGGAAGATGGGGGGAAAAATACCAGGGAAAACTTTCAGGGGTGCATGGAAGGTAATGTGTTGGAGAGAGGTGGTGCATATGTTGTGAAGATGGAAGCAAAGTGAGTAATGAAGTGTGAGTGAAATGGGGATGTACTCTTTATTTGCTCACCTTTTTGTTTTTGTTGGAATAGAGCTCTAGCTCTTGAACCCTGCTTCAACTCCAAATCAACAAATACACATACTTGTATGTTAGTTGTGCATATAATATGTGCAGATTGCAACAAATATGTTTTCTTTAATTTTTTCAGGTGATAGATATCCGTGACATAATAAGATCCCAGAAGATAGACGCAATGAAGGATGTTTATATTGTACAGTGCTTAATGGAAACAGATTTATACAAGCTACTTAAGTCTCAGGTCTGTTAAAATACTGTTCTCCCTCATTTTACTCATATATTGTATTTGTAGCTAATCAATGCTTCATATTCCAGTATTTATTCAAATAGTTAAGGTTTGGTTAGATTAACATAAATTAACCTAGTATATATTTATGTATAGTTACCCAACAATAATAAAATAATACTGAAACAGCAACGGGCAGCTTAGGTCTGGCAGCATGGGACATACCGCAAATTTAATAGTGTTAGTATCCCCATTTGAGCTGTTCAAGTTGGAGGATATGCTTCATGGCTATCACATTGAATAAGGGTCTTAACCCTTTCGGGTCCGTCCCGTAGATCTACGGCTTTACGTTCAGGGTCCAAACCGTAGATCTACGTCATGAGCTCAGCTCACTCTGATAAACTGTGAGTGGTAAATTTGGGCCTAGATATGAGAGAATACATCTATGTGGTATGTGTGCACCACATAAAACAAGTCCTGCAGCACACTGTGTATAATGAGAGAAAAAAACTGAGACCATGATTTTCGATTAAAACAGTGACTTTGCAGTGTTTTTTCGTATGTTTTTTATAGTTGTATTTGTGATTTCTTGGTCTCATTTGATAGAATGTAAGACATATTACAGAAATAGAGATAATTTTGATTGGTGTTAGCACTGGAAATGGCTTGAAACTGAGCTCAAAGTGGCGGAAATGTTAAATTTTTGCCGGTGTTCAAGAGTAAACAAACGACCTCACACGTCTAATACACGCCAGCTGGTGGGTCTAATATACATTCACAAATGTGGTGATGATATTTATACAATTATTACAATATTGCATAACAGTAAATCTTCTATTTTTTGGTGTGAATAAAAAATCAAAATGGAATTTATTTGTAAAGCCTCAAAACATAACTAATGAACAGAGGAAATGTTAGTTTAGTGCCAGGAATACCTACATTGTTTATTCTGGACCCTATTTTGAAATTGGAATATTTTGAACTTTGTGTTAAATTGGCCAAATTACCAATTTCCGGTCACTTTATTTTGTAGTTGAAACAGTTGACTTGGCGATTTCTTGTGCTCAATCGATAGAATAGAAGTAATACTAGTGAAATAGCTAAGAATTTGGTCGACTGGAATAATGTAATTGGCCTAAAATGGGAGTCAAAGTCGGCAAAATCGTCGATTCGTAAATATCGCTGACACATCAAAATTCACGAGAGCATAATTTCGTCAATTTTCCATCAAATTTTGTACTTTTTGTTTTATTACATTCACAAAAAGATTCTCTACCATTTCATAAGAAAAAATAAATTTTTTTTTTTTTTTGAAAATTCTTGGACACTGGGACACCACTTCAGATTTTGGCCTTGGACCCTGAAAGCGTTAAATCTTGTTTGCTCATTTTAGTTTTTAACTTTTGTGCTTAACGTTGGTCTATTTACATCCACTTTGTTATTGTTTGAGTAAAGTTTATATCTAATTTCCTTTTTCATATATTTTTGCTAGTCATAATTTTTTCAAATTTCATGAGTTTATTTATTGATATAACTAGGGAATGAATACAGAGATTCCTCCTTCAAATGCCTTCAGCTTTTGATTACCAACTAATTTATATATACCTATCAATTAATCTTCTGTGGTGATTTTTCTTAATAAAATAATTCACCATAATTTATTACAGAAACTGAGTAATGACCATATTTGTTACTTTCTCTATCAAATCCTCCGAGGCTTGAAATATATCCATTCTGCGAATGTTCTTCACCGTGATTTGAAACCATCTAACTTGCTACTGAACACCACATGTGACCTGAAGGTGAGTCTGGTTGGTTGACTAATATTCATTAAGGCTGGGCTGATCTCTAGTGATTTAGAAAAGGTTCTTCTATTTTCAGCTTTACAGTTGCCTATTAGAATTTTTTCTGATTAAGAATATATAAGATAACCAAAGATATATAACTAGAAATTTAAATATAAAGAAAAATTGGGGGAAACCATTTGGACTTGAATTCTCGATGTGATGTACAGTGCCTGCTCTGTGAAGGATGAGTGGGGATAGTGCAGCTCAGATGATCTGCATTTCTGGTTTATTGATAGTGAATGTTTTTCCTTCTTTTATCTGCCCTACTTTAGTGGAGTGTGTCATATATGATAAAAGAAATTGTTAACCCAAGCAGTGTAGATAACCACCTAGATGCCTGTCATTTTTGGCTAATTCTTCAAATTTATAATTTTTTTAAGAGGTTAAACAACAGCAATGCAAATTGTTTCATTTACTATATATGTATGGCTGTAATAAACAACTATATTGTGACTCTAAAGTTCTTGCAACCATTTGGTTGGTGTAAATATTCATAAATTTCAGGGGTAGTCAAGCAGTTCATTCTAAATATAATGGTCCCTACTGTCAAAAAGCAGCAGACTTTACTACCATGTGAACATTTGTTTAATGGCTACCTGATATCGCCAAGAAACTGAAACAGTCAACAACTTACTGTATTTTGCAGACTGTAATTTATATACTGGTAGTCATCTTCCTGTGGTAGGTTCCTTGGGAGACCCCTGGAATACATCATACCTCATTTACATCAATACTTGTCTCTCTGAACCCAACATGGGCCATCATACGTCATACTCTCAGTATAGCCTCATCCATACGCTAATAGCTGTTTGCTTGTCATGTCAGGCACCAACTGAGAACACAGTAAAGCCCCTAGCACCAGTAGTCATCCTTGTGGTATAACATTAATTTTGATTTCTTCTTTCTCCCTGGACTAGTCCTCAGCTGATACTGCATTTTGTTGAGCCTTTGAGGGTCCTGCAGTTGCTGTCAGGATTTTTGGAAATCCTCACTGCTGTTGTAGGATCTGTTCTAAATGGTCATTCACTCTTGCCCACCATTCTTGTTATGGCAATGCAACTTAGCCAGTGTTTTCTTTACCTTGCCATGACTGTTGATCCTTACAGGTACTTGAGGGATCCTTATCATGTGACATCGGAGGATTCCCTTACTAGTGCTGTGAATCTGAAATGGCTGTTTTCTCATTGAGAGAATTTGGAACCTGTAAGAAGGGTGCAAGCCCTATTGGATGCCTAAGTGCCTACTACCTTCAGACTGGGATTCTTCTGGAGGCACATGCTAGTCAGTCATATTTAGTCAAAGGCCAATCCTCTCAACCCTCATCCTGGGGCTTTTCTACCCCAGGATGGGGGCCGTTTAATGCTGTTGAGGACAATCTTGCTCGCGGTTGGCAAGGGAGTCCCTGGAGGATGTCTTCACTCTTTGCAGTACTAAGGAAGGGTGTCCAGTTATTCTTCTGGAGGGCCATTTTTTCTTTTTTCTCTGTCAATTTGTTTTTCCCCCTTATTCCCTTAACTGCTTTATCTATGCTCATCAACCATAGTCGTGAACTTTAATAGGGATGATGTGGTGGAGTGGTATCTGACACTGGGTAAATTCTTGTCTCATGTTAGACCTCAAGGATCTTAATCTTCACATGCCATTAATGAGGTTCAAGTTGGAATCCATCTCCATTTTCCTGGGCAATCAGTTTGCTCTTCCTCTGTTCAATCTGGGAATTCATCCACAGACTTCACGGTGTTAGAAAGTGTTCTTAAGGAGCTTATTTCCTTGCTCCAACTTTCTCTCAGCCCCTCTATTGAATGCTTGGGTGGAATGGGTGATGGATAGACATTCCTTGACTCTCCACAGGGATGTCTCACCTCCTCTCCAACTGGCATTGCAGGATGCCCTTCTGTGGTCTTTACCAATTCCTGGAGTTCAGTTCTCATGGCCTTATTTGTCTTCTAGGTCGGTCACTCATGATAGATGGCCCTTCTGTGGGGTGGAGCATTTTCCCAATATGTCCTAGAGTGCAGGGCTTTGATGCTCTCATCAGTGTTAGTTCCCAGTTAATTGGTTGAAACTAAGCAATTCATATAGTCATGTACTGGTTATTTTCATATAGTCGGACTTGAGTCCTGGAAATGGGAAGTACAATGCCTGCACTTTAAAGGAGGGGTTTGGGATATTGGCAGTTTGGAGGGATATGTTGTGTATCTTTATATGTGTATGCTTCTAGACTGTTGTATTCTGAGCACCTCTGCAAAAACAGTGATAATGTGCGAGTGTGGTGAAAGTGTTGAATGATGATGAAAGTATTTTCTTTTTGGGGATTTTCTTTCTTTTTTGGGTCACCCTGCCTCGGTGGGAGACGGCCGACTTGTTGAAAAAAAAAAAAAAAAAATGTACTGGCAGTAGTCACCTCTTTTATTACTCCTTGGTTTCTTTTGTAGATTGTCACTTTGAATGCTTCTTGGGTTACAGTGCCTCAAACTATGTTCTCCCTGGGCCAGCACCGAGAGCTAGTCAGAAGTTTTGTAGGAGCCCATCCCTTTTCTTCTTTGTAGATGTCCTGGCAGTGGTCTACTGGCATTGGAAAATGCCTTCATGCACCACACCACCTACAAATTTTGTTTCTCCTGCTGAATGTTACCTGAAAGCATGTTATGCAGTAGAAGGGTTATCCTAGAGTCACAGGCTTATCCAAGAAAATTGTGTGACTGGGTCCTTAATGATATGTGGTCAAATACTTCTCACTTGGGCCTGTATGAGAGCTTTCAGCCTGGCCAAGATAAGTCAGGGCCTTTTCTTGGCCAGGCTGATATCTGGACCTTAGGCTTTGGTGGGTCATCCATGTATATTTGAAGGGTCATGGCTGATGACTACACAGGGCTTTCACTCTGTTGCTTATTCTTGTGCATGGTATATATGCACTGGCAGAGTTTATTTGACCCCAAAGGTCTTTGCTCAGGTCCATGTTCAAAGATCCTCTCCTAGATATCCTAAAGGGATTAGTACCAAACTTGCACATGAAAATCACTTTTCAAAAGCAGAAGACTCGGCAGGAGATACAACATTCCCCCAATGAAAAGCAGGGGCACCACGAGTATGCTAAGTGACAACACTATAAGTGTCAGGGGGCCAAGACTCTTCAACTGCCTCCTAGCATACATAAAGGATATTACCAATAGACCCCTGGCTGTCTTCAAGAAGATGCTGGAGAGGCACCTAAAGTCAGTACCTGATAAGCTGGGCTGTGGTTTGTACGTTGGTTTATGTGCAGCCAGCAGTAACAGCCTGGTTGATCAGTCCCTGATCCACCATGAGGCCTGGTCTCAGACTGGGCCACAGGGGCATTGACCCCTGAAATCCTCTCCAGGTATAACCCATCAGGACAGAATGCTTATCAGCAGTGTTGCTAATCACCCTTCTCCTTGGCTTGGCTACAGTCTGCACACCCATCCCATAGGTGTTTGGTTGCTCCCTCTGTAGGTCATTGGTGTGGATGGTATGACTGCTTATGGAACCCCCGTAGCTCTCATCAGAGAATAGTATACGTACTTTCATTTGAAAAGCTCAATTCTGAATATGGGACCATGGCGAACAGGACCCTAAACTGAGCACAGGGTGCTTGATGTACCTTCCTGTGGTCAGAGAAGTGAGTACAGTGGAACTTCGGTATACATCCAGCTCCCTACTCGAACAAAGCTCAGCACTCGACTAAACAAATACGACCTGCGAGAACTTCGCTCTAAACTATTTCATGTTTCTTCACATTTTTTGGTGTTTTTTGTATTATATGTATAAGGTAGTAGGTAGGTAGACAGCAACCACCCAGGGGGGTATTACCGTCCTGCCAATTGAGTGTGAAACGAAAGCCTGTAATTGTTTTACATGATGGTAGGATTGCTGGTGTCTTTTTGTCTGTCTCATAAATATGCAAGATTACAGGTACATATTGGTACTTCTACTTACACTTAGGTCACACTACACATACATGTACATGTTTAGTTATACACACTCATCTGAGTTTTCTTTAATTTTATCTTAATAGTTCTTGGTCTTATTACTTTTCCTTTTATATCCATGGAGAAGTGGAATAAGAATCTTTCCTCTGTAAGCCATGCGTGTTGTAAAAGTCAACTAAAATGCCGGGAACAATGGGCTAGTAACCCCTTTTCCTGTAATAATTACTAAAAAGAATAAGAAGAAGAAAATTGTCAAAGTGGGAAGTCTGAATGTGCGTGGATGTTGTGCAAATTATAAGAAAGAGACGATTGTGGATGTTATGAATGAGAAGATGCTGGATGTCCTGGCTTTAAATGAAACAAAGCTGAAGAGGGCGGGTGAGTTTCAGTGGAGAGGAATAAATGGGATTAGGTCAGGGGTTTCAAATAGAGTTAGAGCTAAAGAAGGAGTAGCAATAATGTTGAATGATAAGTTATGGCAGGAAAAGAGGGACTATAAATGTATTCAAGGATTATGTGGAGTAAAATAAAGGTTGGATGTGAAAAGTGGGTTATAGTAAGCATGTATGCACCTGGAGAAGAGAGAATTGTAGAGGAGAGAGAGAGATTTTGGGAAATGTTGAGTGAATGCATGGGGAGTTTTGAAGCAAGTGTGAGAGTAATTGTGGTTGGGGATTTCAATGCTAAAGTGGGCAAAAATGTTGTGGAGGGAGTAGTAGGTAAATTTGGGGTGCCAGGGGTAAATGAAAATGGGGAGCCTTTAATTGAGCTATGTGTAGAAAGAGGTTTGGTAATAAGTAATACATATTTTATGAAGAAGAGGATAAATAAATATACAAGGTATGATCTAGCATGTAATGAAAGTAGTTTGTTAGATTATGTATTGGTGGATAAAAGGTTGATGGGTAAGCTCCAGGATGTACACGTTTATAGAGGGGGCAACTGATATATCGGATCATTATTTAGTTGTAGCTACAGTTAGAGTAAGAGGTAGATGGGAAAAGAGGAAAATGGCAACAACAAGCAAGAGGGAGGTGAAAGTGTATAAACTAAGGGAGGAGGAAGGTCGGGTGCGATGTAAGCAACTATTGGCAGAAAGGTGGGCTAGTGCAAGTATGAGTAGTGGGGGGTTGAAGAGGGTTGGAATAGTTTTAAAAATGTAGTATTAGAATGTGGGGCAGAAGTTTGTGGTTATAGGAAGGTGGGTGCAGGAGGAAAGAGGAGTGATTGGTGGAATGATGAAGTAAAGGGTGTGATAAAAGAGAAAAAGTTAACTTATGAGAGGTTTTACAAAGCAGAAGTGCTATAAGAAGAGTAGAGTATATGAAGAGTAAAAGACAGGTGAAGAGAGTGGTGAGAGAGTGCAAAAGGAGAGCAGATGATAGAGTGGGAGAGGCACTGTCAAGAAATTTTAATGAAAATAAGAAAAAATTTTGGAGTGAGTTAAACAAGTTAAGAAAGCCTAGAGAACGAATGGATTTGTCAGTTAAAAACAGAGTAGGGGAGTTAGTAGATGGGGAGACGGAGGTTTTGGGTAGATGGTGAGAATATTTTGAGGAACTTTTAAATGTCGATGAAGAAAGGGAAGCAGTAAGTTCATGCACTGGCCAGGGAGGTATTCCATCTTTTAGGAGTGAAGAAGAACAGGTTGTGAGTGTGGGGGAGGTGCATGAGGCATTACGTAGAATGAAAGGGGGTAAAGCAGCTGGAACTGATGGGATTATGACAGAAACGTTAAAAGCAGGGGGATGGGGAAACAGTGTTGGAGTGGTTGGTATTTTTGTTTAATAAATGTATGAAAGAGAGGAAGGTACCTAGGGATTGGCAGAGAGCATGTATAGTCCCTTTATATAAAGGGAAGGAGGACAAAAGAGATTGTAAAAATTATAGAGGAATAAGTTTACTGAGTATACCAGGAAAAATGTACGGTAGGGTTATGAAAATAAATTGTATAAAATACCGACACAATGGAAACATAAACACATATGCAGTTTAATGTGATCCTTTATTGACAGCGTTTCGCCCACACAGTGGGCTTTTTCAAGTCACACACAGATCTGTCTGTGACTTGAAAAAGCCCACTGTGTGGGCAAAACGTTGTCAATAAAGGATCACATTAAACTGCATATGTGTTTATGTTTCCACGGTAGGGTTATAAATGAAAGAATTAGAAGTATGGCAGAATGTAGGATTGCGGATGAGCAAGGAGGTTTCAGAGTGGGTAGGGGATGTGTAGATCAAGTGTTTACATTGAAGCATATATGTGAACAGTATTTAGATAAAGGTATGGAAATTTTTATTGCATTTATGGATTTAGAAAAGGTATATGATAGTGGATGGGGAGCAATGTGGCAGATGTTGCAAGTATATGGAATAGGTGGTACGTTACTAAATGCTGTAAAGAGTTTTTATGAGGATAGTGAGGCTCAGGTTAGGGTGTGCAGAAGAGAGGGAGACTACTTCCCAGTAAAAGTAGGTCTTAGATAGGGATGTGTAATGTCACCATGGTTGTTTAATATATTTATAGATGGGGTTGTAAAAGAAGTAAATGCTAGGGTGTTTGGGAGAGGGGTGGGATTCAATTATGGGGAATCAAATACAAAATGGGAATTGACAGAGTTGCCTTTTGCTGATGATACTGTGCTTATGGGAGATTCTAAAGAAAAATTGCAAAGGTTAGTGGATGAGTTTGGGAGTGTGTGTAAAGGTAGAAAGTTGAAAGTGAACATAGAAAAGAGTAAGGTGATGAGGGTATCAAATGATTTAGATAAAGAAAAATTGGATATCAAATTGGGGAGGAGTATGGAAGAAGTGAATGTTTTCAGATATTTGGGAGTTGACGTGTCATGGATGGATTTATGAAAGAAGAGGTTAATCATAGAATTGATGAGGGAAAAAAGGTGAGTGGTGCGTTGAGGTATTTGTGGAGACAAAAAACGTTATCTATGGAGACAAACAAGGGAATGTATGAAAGTATAATAGTACCAACGCTCTTATATGGGTGTGAAGCTTGGGCTGTGAATGCAGCAGCGAGGAGACGGTTGGATACAGTGGAGATGTCCTGTCTAAGGGCAATGTGTGGTGTAAATATTATGCAGAAAATTTGGAGTGTGGAAATTAGGAGAAGGTGTGGAGTTAATAAAAGTACAGTGGACCCCCGCATAACGATTACCTCCGAATGCGACCAATTATGTAAGTGTATTTTTGTAAGTGCGTTTGTACGTGTATGTTTGGGGGTCTGAAATGGACTAATCTACTTCACAATATTTCTTATGGGAACAAATTCGGTCAGTACTGGCACCTGAACATACTTCTGGAGTGAAAAAATATCGTTAACCGGGGGTCCACTGTATTAGTCAGAGGGCTGAAGAGGGATTGTTGAGGTGGTTTGGTCATTCATAGAGAATGGATTAAAGTAGAATGACATGGAGAGCATATAAATCTGTAGGAGAAGGAAGGCGGGGTAGGGGTCGTCCTCGAAGAGGTTGGAAGGAAGGGGTAAGGGAGGTTTTGTGGGCGAGGGGTTCAGACTTCCAGCAGGCGTGCATGAGCGTGTTCGATAGGAGTGAATGGAGACGAATGGTATTTGGGACCTGACGATCTGTTGGAGTGTGAGCAGGGTAATATTTAGTGAAGGGATTCAGGGAAACTGGTTATTTTTATATAGCCGGACTTGAGTCCTGGAAATGGGAAGTACAATGCCTGCACTCTAAAGGAGGGGTTCGGGATATTAGCAGTTTGGAGGGGTATGTTGTGTATCTTTATACGTATATGCTTCTAAACTGTTGTGTTCTGAGCACCTCTGCAAAAACAGTGATTATGTGTGAGTGAGGTGAAAGTGTTGAATGATGATGAAAGTATTTTCTTTTTGGGGATTTTCTTTCTTTTTGGTCACCCTGCCTCGGTGGGAGACGGCTGACTTGTTAAAAAAAAAAAAATTCAATGTATATTATATTTTTTTTTTCCTAAATTTCAGATAAAGCTCATATTTTACAGATCTGTGACTTTGGTTTAGCTCGAGTTGCTGACCCAGAACATGACCACACTGGCTTTCTAACAGAATATGTTGCCACTCGCTGGTACCGTGCTCCAGAAATTATGCTCAATTCTAAGGTAAGTGCTGCATCACAACACTTTATTATACTTAAATTGGATATAATTTTTTTTCAAGTACTGTAACCATATTCTTTGCCTTTCTCCTTTTACCTTCTAGGTCTGTGTATGAGGTTTCTTTAAATTGAACATCAAAGATGAATCACATTTTTGCTTATTCTATCTCCTCAGAATTTATCCTTAAAATTTGGTGTATCTTTTTAGGAATTGTTGCTGGGCAACAAACAGTTGGCATTCTTAATGTACATAAGTGATAAAGATAAGTGGTGGAATATAAAAATAACTTTTATTTATTGATTTATTTACAGTATAAACTACTGTATTCTGTGCAGTGCAAAAATATGAAGAAAAAGTAATTTACATTTATTCAAAATAAATCGTGGATGTATTGTGAATGAAAAGAAAGAGATAATTGTGGATGTTACGAATGAAAAGAAGCTGGATGTCCATGCTCTCAGTGAAATAAAGCTGAAGGGGGTAGGAGAGTTTCAGTGGGGAGAAATAAATGGGATTAGGTCACAGGTTTCTAATAAAGTTAGAGCTAAGGAAGGAGTAGCAATAATGTTGAAGGATAAGTTATGGCAGGAAAAGAAGGAAAATAAACGTATAAATTCAAGGATTATGTGGAGTAAAATAAGGGTTGTATGTGAAAAGTGGGTTATAGTAAGTGTTTATGCACCTGGAGAAGAGAGAAGTGTAGAGGAGAGAGAGATTTTGGTAAATGTTGGGTGAGTGAGTGGGTGGGGAGTTTTGAACCAAGTAAGAGTACAGTGGACCCCCGCTTTACGATCACCTCCCAATGCGACCAATTATGTAAGTGTATTTATGCAAGTGCGTTTGTACGTGTATGTTTGGGGGTCTGAAATGGACTAATCTAATTCACAATATTCCTTATGGGAACAAATTCATTCAGTACTGGCACCTGAACATACTTCTGGAATGAAATAATATCGTAAACTGGGGGTCCACTGTACTTGTAGTTGGGGATCTCAATGCTAAAGTGGGCAAAAATGTTGTAGAGGGAGTAGTAGGTAAATTTGGGGTGCCAGGGGTAAATGAAAATGGGGAGTCTTTAATTGAACTATGTGTAGAAAGAGCTTTGGTAATAAGTAATACATTTTTTTATGAAAAAGATGATAAATAACTGTACATGATATGGTTTAGCACGTAATGAAAGTAGTTAGAATATGTATTGGTGGATAAAAGGTTGATGGGTAGGCTTCAGGATGTACATGTTTATAGGGGGGCAACAGATATATCAGATCATTATCTAGTTGTAGCTACAGTTGGAGTAAGGGGTAGATGGGACAAAAGGAAAATGGCAACATTAAGAGAGAGGTGAAAGTTTATAAACTAAGGAAGGAGAAAGTTAGGGTGAGATATAAGCAACTATTGGCAGAAAGGTGGGCTAGTGCAAGTATGGTAGTGGGGGGGGGAGTTCAAGAGGGATGGGATAGTTTTAAAAATGCAGTATTAGAATGTGGGGCAGAAGTTTTTGGCTATAGGAGGGTGGGTGCAGGAGGAAAGAGGAGTGATTGGTGGAATGATGAGGTAAAGGGTGTGATAAAAGAGAAGAAAGTAGTGTGAAGGCTTACTCAGCCCTGTAAGATCTTAAGTTGGTCTTACCAAGGCTGGCTCCTCCTTAGGAAAATTAATGAATAGAAAAATAACAATAACATACAAATATAAACACTTTACTGTTAGAATTGAAAATATAAAACATTTAAATATGAACTTTTATCCTACTTAAAAGAGAAATGAAAAATGAAATTATTTTTTTTTTTTATTATCACACTGGCCGATTCCCACCAAGGCAGGGTGGCCCGAAAAAGAAAAACTTTCACCATCATTCACTCCATCACTGTCTTGCCAGAAGGGTGCTTTACACTACAGTTTTTAAACTGCAACATTAACACCCCTCCTTCAGAGTGCAGGCACTGTACTTCCCATCTCCAGGACTCAAGTCCGGCCTGCCGGTTTCCCTGAACCCCTTCATAAATGTTACTTTGCTCACACTCCAACAGCACGTCAAGTATTAAAAACCATTTGTCTCCATTCACTCCTATCAAACACGCTCACGCATGCCTGCTGGAAGTCCAAGCCCCTCGCACACGAAACCTCCTTTACCCCCTCCCTCCAACCTTTCCTAGGCCGACCCCTACCCCGCCTTCCTTCCACTACAGACTGATACACTCTTGAAGTCACTCTGTTTCGCTCCATTCTCTCTACATGTCCGAACCACCTCAACAACCCTTCCTCAGCCCTCTGGACAACAGTTTTGGTAATCCCGCACCTCCTCCTAACTTCCAAACTACGAATTCTCTGCATTATATTCACACCACACATTGCCCTCAGACATGACATCTCCACTGCCTCCAGCCTTCTCCTCGCTGCAACATTCATCACCCATGCTTCACACCCATATAAGAGTGTTGGTAAAACTATACTATCATACATTCCCCTCTTTGCCTTCAAGGACAAAGTTCTTTGTCTCCACAAACTCCTAAGTGCACCACTCACCCTTTTCCCCTCATCAATTCTATGATTCACCTCCTCTTTCATAGACCCATCCGCTGACACGTCCACTCCCAAATATCTGAATACATTCACCTCCTCCATACTCTCTCCCTCCAATCTGATATCCAATCTTTCATCACCTAATCTTTTTGTTATCCTCATAACCTTACTCTTTTCTGTATTCACTTTTAATTTTCTTCTTTTGCACACCCTACCAAATTCATCCACCAATCTCTGCAACTTCTCTTCAGAATCTCCCAAGAGCACAGTGTCATCAGTAAAGAGCAACTGTGACAACTCCCACTTTATGTGTGATTCTTTATCTTTTAACTCCACGCCTTTTGCCAAGACCCTCGCATTTACTTCTCTTACAACCCCATCTATAAATATATTAAACAACCATGGTGACATCACACATCCTTGTCTAAGGCCTACTTTTACTGGGAAATAATTTCCCTCTTTCCTACATACTCTAACTTGAACCTCACTATCCTCGTAAAAACTCTTCACTGCTTTCAGTAACCTACCTCCTACACCATACACTTGCAACATCTGCCACATTGCCCCCCTATCCACCCTGTCATACGCCTTTTCCAAATCCATAAATGCCACAAAGACCTCCTTAGCCTTATCTAAATACTGTTCACTTATATGTTTCATTGTAAACACCTGGTCCACACACCCCCTACCTTTCCTAAAGCCTCCTTGTTCATCTGCTATCCTATTCTCCGTCTTACTCTTAATTCTTTCAATAATAACTCTACCATACACTTTACCAGGTATACTCAACAGACTTTTTTTTTTTATTATCACACTGGCCGATTCCCAGCAAGGCAGGGTGGCCCGAAAAAGAAAAACTTTCACCATCATTCACTCAACAGACTTATCCCCCTATAATTTTTGCACTCTCTTTTGTCCCCTTTGCCTTTATACAAAGGAACTATGCATGCTCTCTGCCAATCCCTAGGTACCTTACCCTCTTCCATACATTTATTAAATAATTGCACCATCCACTCCAAAACTATATCCCCACCTGCTTTTAACATTTCTATCTTTATCCCATCAATCCCGGCTGCCTTACCCACTTTCATTTTACCTACTGCCTCACGAACTTCCCCCACACTCACAACTGGCTCTTCCTCACTTCTACAAGATGTTATTCCTCCTTGCCCTATACACGAAATCACAGCTTCCCTATCTTCATCAATATTTAACAATTCCTCAAAATATTCCCTCTATCTTCCCAATACCTCTAACTCTCCATTTAATAACTCTCCTCTTCTATTTTTAACTGACAAATCCATTTGTTCTCTAGGCTTCCTTAACTTGTTAATCTCACTCCAAAACTTTTTCTTATTTTCAACAAAATTTGTTGATAACATCTCACCCACGCTAATATGTACAGTTAGACTGGGGTATCTGGTTGATGTTGACACCGCGCATTGTAGAAATTGTAGCCATTGCTGATGATGTGGGGGGGGGTGGTCACAGCTGGTGAGTGACAACCCAACGACTATTCATTCACAGTAGGTTTTGCCTTGAATGATCCGTCAAGATGATAGGAACGCAGGTCTTTTACCACTTCAAATATGAGGGGTAGTTGCCTGGGGTTGGCTACAACCAGGTATGTAGATCAAGGGTGACGTCCCAGAACTCATGTGAAGTTCATCTCCTTCAACGCTGTCTCTGTGGTTGCCAGATGACCCAAGCTGACATTCCAAGCTCGAAAGAGACAAAAGTTAACCACTGCTTGAGAAATCACTCTCAATGATAAGTAAAGCATTTAAAAGACTGGTGAGGATTTAAAAGCAAGATGTTACACATGAAAGTCAAGGCACTATGAACTAAGTTTTCACAATTAGTTAAGAGTGAAGCTTTTAACCAATACAGTGGACCCCCGGTTAACGATATTTTTTCATTCCAGAAGTATGTTCAGGTGCCAGTACTGACCGAATTTGTTCCCATAAGGAATATTGTGAAGTAGATTAGTCCATATCACACCCCCAAACATACACATACAAACGCACTTACATAAATACACTTACATAATTGATCGTATTGGGAGGTGATTGTTAAGCGGGGGTCCACTGTATATCCATTCAAAATAGGAGCAGAGGCTTTACATACAGTTGTGTTGGGAGCTGTGAGTCAAGTGATTATTCATTTGGTCAGAGCCCCACACATCACCTTTCCAGGTGGAGAAAAGGGGGGGGATAGCGGGAGCTAGACACTGACCCTACCTTAACAAGCAGACTGGCTATCAAACTATCATCACCATATCCTCGCTCGCTACTCCTATCTGTTGAACTTTTCCACTCACAAGTAGCTTATGAGAGGTTTTTTACAAAGCAGAGGTGATATAAGGACAGAGTATATAGAGAGTAAAAAAATGGTGAAGAGTGGTGAAAGTGCAAAGGGAGAGCAAATACTGGAGTGGGAGAGGCACTATCAAGAAATTTTCCTGAGAATAAGAATAAATATTTGAGTGAGATAAATAAGTTAAGGAAGCCAAGGGAACGAATGGATTTGTCAGTTAACAACAGAGTAGGGGAGTAGTAGATGGAGAGCTAGAGATATTGGGTAGATGGCACGAATATTTTGAGGAACTTTTGAATGTCAGTGAAGAAAGGGAGGCAGTAATTTCATGCACTGGCCAGGGAGGTATAACATCTTTTAGGAGTGAAGAAGAGCAGGATGTGAGTATGAGGGAGGTGCAAGAGGCATTATGTAGAATGAAAGGAGGTAAAGCAACTGGAACTGACAGATCATGACAGAAATGTTAAAGCAGAGGGAGATATAGTGTTGTAGTGGTTGGATTAAAATAAGGGTCGGATGTGAAAAGTGGGTCATAATAAATGTGTGTGCACCTGGAGAAGAGAGGAGTGTAGAGGAGAGAGAGAGATTTTGGGAGATGTTAAGCAAATGTGTAAGAACTTTTGAACCAAGTGAGAGAGAAATTGTGGTAGGAGCCCTAAATGCTAATGTTGGGGAGATGGGTGTGATTAAATTATGGGGAATCAAATACAAAATGGGAGTTGACACAGTTACGTTTTGCTGTTGATACTGTGTTTTTGGTGGATTCTAAAGAAAAGTTGCAAAGGTGAATGGAGATGAATGGTTTTTGGGACCTGACGAGCTGTTGGAGTGTGAGCAGGATAATAGTACAGTGGACCCCCGAGTTTCGTGATTAATCCGTTCCAAAGAGCCTGCCGAAAGTCGAAATTCACGAAACTCGAAACCATTTTCCCCATAAGAAATAATGGAAATAAAATTAATCCGTTCCAGACACCCAAAAATATTAAAATAAAATATTTTTTTTCAAATTAAATAAAGATTTACATGCTGAAAACAATCAGAAATCAAGCACGTGCATATAAAAAGTAATAATAACATTGCACTTACCTTTACTGAAGACTTCTGGGTGGATGGATGACGGGAGGAGGGGATAGGAGGAAGGTGTACACTATTGTTTGGAAGGAGAATTTCCTTCCATTGGGATTTCAGGTAGCAAGTCCTTTTCTGGGGTTACTTCCCTTCTTCTTTTAATGCCACTGGGAACAACTTGAGTCACTGGACCCCTGTCGCACAAAATATCTGTCCAGAGAGGTCTGTTTCTGGCATTTCTTTATGATTTGCCTGAAGTGGGACAAGGTTTTGTCACTGAACATGTTGCAGATATGGCTTGTTTCAGCTTGGTCAGGGTGATATTTTTCAACAAAACTTTGCAACTCATTCCACTTTGAACACATGTCCTTAATCACCGAAGAAGGCACCTCCTTCCCTCTCTTTTCCTCCTCCTCTGAAGCAAGTTCCTCAGCTGTGGTCTGATGCTGTTCCAGTTGAAGCTCTTGCAGTTCGTCAGTGGTTAGATCTTCCCTGTGGTCCTCCACCAACTCTTCCACATCCCCGTCACTCACCTTCAACCCTATGGACTTGCCCAATGCCACAACACCTTCCACAGCAGGCAGAGGGTCGGCATGGTCAGGGTCTGCCTCAAACCCTTCAAAATCCCTCTGGGTCGTGTTCTTCGCTTTCTTTACCAAAGGGCTTGCACTAGCTTTCCTTGGGCCCGTGGTGACTTATTTAGCAGTTGCAATCACAAAAAAACAATGGATTATTACGAATGAACCTGCGGGGTGATGGTCACGTGTTGGTAAACAATGGCACACTGAGCGTGAATGGCGTGGGAAACTGGCTTTGTGTGCGCGGTACTAGATGGTCACCGAATCACAAGTCTAATCATGAAACTTGAGGCCAAATTTTGCCAAAAAAACTTGCTGAAAGTCGGATTTCACGAAAGTCGATGCTGCCGAAACTCGAGGGTCCACTGTATTTTGTAAAGGGATTCAGGAAAATTGGTTAGCCGGACTTGAGTCCTGGAAATGAGAAGTACAATGCAGCGATGAAAGTATTTTTCTTTTTGGGGATTTTCTTTTTGCATCACCCTCCCTCGGTGGGAGATGACTGAAGTGTTAAAAAAAAAAAATTCTTAACTCATGTAATCCAAGTGCTGTACTGTATAATTAGATATGGAACTTAATGTTTGTATTATAAAATCACTGTGCTGTATATTTAGTCTTGGAACTTTTTTGTTCACTCTTCATACACACTCGTACTGTTCTCAAGGATATTACAGGTGGAATTGATAAAGATGTGATTGAAGTATAGTAGTGGAAGACTGTTTAATTTTTATTTTGATGTAATATTGTACCTTAATAGTAATTTTCCAAACAATTACAGGGCTACACCAAGTCGATTGATATTTGGTCTGTGGGGTGCATCTTAGCAGAGATGCTGTCAAACCGTCCTCTTTTCCCTGGAAAACATTATCTAGATCAGCTAAACCACATTCTTGGCATTCTGGGCTCACCATGTCAAGAGGATCTTGATTGCATCATCAATGAAAAGGTGCATTTTTTTTATATAAAAATTGTTCTTATTTTTTGACTTATAATTTTTATTTTACCTTGCAGTAAATATGGCCATCTTATTGTAATTGTTAAATTTTTAGTTTGGTATTCAAGCTTTGTAATGTCTGTTGTTTATATTTGCCATACAGTTCTGTACAAACTCTCTTTGGAGTGGCATCTAAACTGTCGTATCTGAGTGCCTCCACAGAGACAGTGATTATATGTAAATGATGGTGAACGTGTTTCTGTTTTGGATCGCCCTTCTGCAGTGGGAGACGGCCAACGTGTTGAAAAAAAAAATCTGTATTCATGAATTTTGATTATCCAGTATTTTTACTGACAGGAAACCAGTGAATAGATTTAATCATCCTGAGTTGTTCTAGCTTAGTTGGTTTCTTGTGCTCAAATCTCTTTTTATTTTTGTTATTATTTTATATGAATGTCAATATTTATTAGAGAGATATAATCTTCTTTCAACAAACCGACTGTATCCCAATGAGGCAGGGTGGCCCAAAAAGAAAAACAAGTTTCTCTTTTTAGATTTAGTAATTTATACAGGAGAAGAGGTTACTAGCCCCTTGCTCCCAGCATTTTAGTTGCCTCTTACAACACGCATGGCTTACAGAGGAAGAATTCTGCTCCACTTTCCCATGGAGATAAGAGGAAATAAACAAAAACAGGAACTAGTAGGGAAATAAAAAACCTAGAGGGGTGTGTATATGTATGCTTGTACATGCATGTGTAGTGTGTCCTAAGTATAAATAGAAGTAGCAAGATGCACCTTAAATCTTGCATGTTTATGAGACAGAAGAAAGACATCAGCAATCCTACCATCATGTAAAAGAATTACAAGATTCCATTGTACACTCACTTGGCAGGACAGTAATACCTCCCTGGGTGGTTGCTATCAATCAACTTACTACCTATTTTCTAGGAATGTAACCCCTCTCTAAGCCTTTCATTTGTCAAGGAATTCTACATTTTACTTTAGTTATACAAGTAAAAATTACTGTTTGTACTGAGAAATTAGAATGACTTAAATGAGGAATTCTTTCAACAGTGTTTATATAAAAGGCCAAAGGTAGAAGGGAAGAAACATAAATAGAAAGAAGGTTTTGTGTGGGTGGAGAAATGAATTGGTTGCGTGTGCTTAAACCTTGGTTTTATTAAACCTCTTGTTCTTAAGATTAACTTTTTTCCTTTTTTTCTGTTTTCTTGTATATTTATCATTACTAATTTTTCACTGTTCTACATCCACCCTGCCTATTGCCTTAAGGAGCACCCCATCCTCTTTTCACTGGTCTAGGTGTATGCAAGTCGTTTCTTTGGTATATACTTTTGTAAATAGATCACTATCAAAAATTCATAAAGTCTTTCAAGCATTTCTGCTGAGATTTCAGTACTTTGGGTATGAAAAACATTTTGGAAAGAAATTTTATGCCTACTTTAAAAGGGTTCTATAGGAAATGAGGCTGTATAGAATTTAGATATGAGGCAGATAAATGGGTGCATGGGTAAATATTTTTTTTTTTTTCAATATGCTGGCTGTCTCCTGCTGAGGCAGGGTGATCCAAACACAGAAATAAACACTTTCACCATCGTTCACACATAATCACTGTCTTTGCAGAGGCATGCACATATGACAGTTCAGATGTCACTCCAAACAGCAAATATCTCAAACCCCTCCTTTAAAGTGCAGGCATTGTACTTCCCACCTCCAGGACTTAAGTCCGGCTAACCGGTTTCCCTGAATCCCTTCATAAAATGTTACCCTACATTAATAAATGGATAATTTAATGACTGATAGCTGGAATCATTGATGATGAATTGTATTCAATTGACAGGCAAGAAGTTACCTACAATCTTTACCATACAAGCCAAAGGTTCCTTGGACAAAGCTCTACCCTAATGCTGATGCCAAAGCATTGGACCTGTTAGACAAGATGCTGACCTTCAATCCTCACAAACGTATTACTGTTGAAGAGGCCCTTGCCCATCCATACTTGGAGCAGTATTATGATCCTGCAGATGAGGTAAGTATTAAATGTCAAATGAAATAAATACTACTTTTACTTCAGCTGCCATCTCTCACCAGTTACTATCTTACCAGAAATGGGCTGACATCACAATTCAGATCACCTTCTGAATGTAACATTCTCACCCTTCCTTCGAAGTGCACTGCAGGCACTATCCTTCCCACCTCCATGACTAGTCTGGCTAACTGGCTTCCCTGAATTCCTTTTTAAAGGTTATATTTCTCACGCTGCAACAGTATGTCTGTTAAAAGCCAAATGTCTTTATTCACTTCCATCTAACATACTCACACAAGCCTGCTGGATGCTCAAGCTCCTAAAGCTCAGTCTCCTTTACCTCCTCCCTATATTTACATTCCTGGGATGACTCTTACCATTTTCTATCTTCCACCCAGATTTATACATCCTCATTATCATTCTATCCCTCTCCATCCTCTCAACATACCCTAACATGTGCCATTTTCTCTTGCTTGCTGATGCAAGCTCTAGATGGGAACTTCTTTCAAACTGTTTGTCTCAGCAGCATAATCACTTGGTCAGGATTGTAGTCAGAGAGAGGAAATGTCCCACCCCTGCATCAGACTGGTTTTTCACCTGCAACTGGTGATATTTTATACAAAATTTATTTTTTATTTTTTATTATCACACTGGCCGATTCCCACCAAGGCAGGGTGGCCCGAAAAAGAAAAACTTTCACCATCATTCACTCCATCACTGTCTTGCCAGAAGGGTGCTTTACACTACAGTTTTTAAACTGCAACATTAACACCCCTCCTTCAGAGTGCAGGCACTGTACTTCCCATCTCCAGGACTCAAGTCCGGCCTGCCGGTTTCCCTGAATCCCTTCATAAATGTTACTTTGCTCACACTCCAACAGCACGTCAAGTATTAAAAACCATTTGTCTCCATTCACTCCTATCAAACACGCTCACGCATGCCTGCTGGAAGTCCAAGCCCCTCGCACACAAAACCTCCTTTACCCCCTCCCTCCAACCTTTCCTAGGCCGACCCCTACCCCGCCTTCCTTCCACTACAGACTGATACACTCTTGAAGTCATTCTGTTTCGCTCCATTCTCTCTACATGTCCGAACCACCTCAACAACCCTTCCTCAGCCCTCTGGACAACAGTTTTGGTAATCCCGCACCTCCTCCTAACTTCCAAACTACGAATTCTCTGCATTATGTTCACACCACACATTGCCCTCAGACATGACATCTCCACTGCCTCCAGCCTTCTCCTCGCTGCAACATTCATCACCCACGCTTCACACCCATATAAGAGCGTTGGTAAAACTATACTCTCATACATCCCCTCTTTGCCTCCAAGGACAAAGTTCTTTGTCTCCACAGACTCCTAAGTGCACCACTCACTCTTTTTCCCTCATCAATTCTATGATTCACCTCATCTTTCATAGACCCATCCGCTGACACGTCCACTCCCAAATATCTGAATACGTTCACCTCCTCCATACTCTCTCCCTCCAATCTGATATTCAATCTTTCATCACATAATCTTTTTGTTATCCTCATAACCTTACTCTTTCCTGTATTCACCTTTAATTTTCTTCTTTTGCACACCCTACCAAATTCATCCACCAATCTCTGCAACTTCTCTTCAGAATCTCCCAAGAGCACAGTGTCATCAGCAAAGAGCAGCTGTGACAACTCCCACTTTGTGTGTGATTCTTTATCTTTTAACTCCACGCCTCTTGCCAAGACCCTCGCATTTACTTCTCTTACAACACCATCTATAAATATATTAAACAACCACGGTGACATCACACATCCTTGTCTAAGGCCTACTTTTACTGGGAAAAAATTTCCCTCTTTCCTACATACTCTAACTTGAGCCTCACTATCCTCGTAAAAACTCTTCACTGCTTTCAGTAACCTACCTCCTACACCATACACTTGCAACATCTGCCACATTGCCCCCCTATCCACCCTGTCATACGCCTTTTCCAAATCCATAAATGCCACAAAGACCTCTTTAGCCTTATCTAAATACTGTTCACTTATATGTAGTAGGTTGGTAGACAGCAACCACCCAGGGAAGTACTACCGTCCTGCCAGATGACTGTGAAACAAAAACCTGTAACTGTTTTGCATGATGGTAGGATTGCTGGTTTCTTTTTCTGTCTCATAAACACGCTAAGATAACAGGGATATCTTGCTACTCCTACTTACACTTTGGTCACACTTCACAGACACGCACATGCATATATATATATACATACATCTAGGTTTTTCTCCTTTTTCTAAATAGCTCTTGTTCTTTTTTATTTCTTCTATTGTCCATGGGGAAGTGGAAAAGAATCTTTCCTCCGTAAGCCATGCGTGTCGTATGAGGCGACTAAAATGCCGGGAGCAATGGGCTAGTAACCCCTTCTCCTGTATACAATTACTAAAAAAGAGAAGAAGAAAAACTTTATAAAACTGGGTTGCTTAAATGTGCGTGGATGTAGTGCGGATGACAAGAAACAGATGATTGCTGATGTTATGAATGAAAAGAAGTTGGATGTCCTGGCCCTAAGCGAAACAGAGCTGAAGGGGGTAGGAGAGTTTCAGTGGGGGGAAATAAATGGGATTAAATCTGGAGTATCTGAGAGAGTTAGAGCAAAGGAAGGGGTAGCAGTAATGTTAAATGATCAGTTATGGAAGGAGAAAAGAGAATATGAATGTGTAAATTCAAGAATTATGTGGATTAAAGTCAAGGTTGGATGCGAGAAGTGGGTCATAATAAGCGTGTATGCACCTGGAGAAGAGAGGAATGCAGAGGAGAGAGAGAGATTTTGGGAGATGTTAAGTGAATGTATAGGAGCCTTTGAACCAAGTGAGAGAGTAATTGTGGTAGGGGACTTGAATGCTAAAGTAGGAGAAACTTTTAGAGAGGGTGTGGTAGGTAAGTTTGGGGTGCCAGGTGTAAATGATAATGGGAGCCCTTTGATTGAACTTTGTATAGAAAGGGGTTTAGTTATAGGTAATACATATTTTAAGAAAAAGAGGATAAATAAGTATACACGATATGATGTAGGGCGAAATGACAGTAGTTTGTTGGATTATGTATTGGTAGATAAAAGACTGTTGAGTAGACTTCAGGATGTACATGTTTATAGAGGGGCCACAGATATATCAGATCACTTTCTAGTTGTAGCTACACTGAGAGTAAAAGGTAGATGGGATACAAGGAGAATAGAAGCATCAGGGAAGAGAGAGGTGAAGGTTTATAAACTAAAAGAGGAGGCAGTTAGGGTAAGATATAAACAGCTATTGGAGGATAGATGGGCTAATGAGAGCATAGGCAATGGGGTCGAAGAGGTATGGGGTAGGTTTAAAAATGTAGTGTTAGAGTGTTCAGCAGAAGTTTGTGGTTACAGGAAAGTGGGTGCAGGAGGGAAGAGGAGCGATTGGTGGAATGATGATGTAAAGAGAGTAGTAAGGGAGAAAAAGTTAGCATATGAGAAGTTTTTACAAAGTAGAAGTGATGCAAGGAGGGAAGAGTATATGGAGAAAAAGAGAGAAGTTAAGAGAGTGGTGAAGCAATGTAAAAAGAGAGCAAATGAGAGAGTGGGTGAGATGTTATCAACAAATTTTGTTGAAAATAAGAAAAAGTTTTGGAGTGAGATTAACAAGTTAAGAAAGCCTAGAGAACAAATGGATTTGTCAGTTAAAAATAGGAGAGGAGAGTTATTAAATGGAGAGTTAGAGGTATTGGGAAGATGGAAGGAATATTTTGAGGAATTGTTAAATGTTGATGAAGATAGGGAAGCTGTGATTTCGTGTATAGGGCAAGGAGGAATAACATCTTGTAGGAGTGAGGAAGAGCCAGTTGTGAGTGTGGGGGAAGTTCGTGAGGCAGTAGGCAAAATGAAAGGGGGTAAGGCAGCCGGGATTGATGGGATAAAGATAGAAATGTTAAAAGCAGGTGGGGATATAGTTTTGGAGTGGTTGGTGCAATTATTTAATAAATGTGTGGAAGAGGGTAAGGTACCTAGGGATTGGCAGAGAGCATGCATCGTTCCTTTGTATAAAGGCAAAGGGGATAAAAGAGAGTGCAAAAATTATAGGGGGATAAGTCTGTTGAGTGTACCTGGTAAAGTGTATGGTAGAGTTATAATTGAAAGAATTAAGAGTAAGACGGAGAATAGGATAGCAGATGAACAAGGAGGCTTTAGGAAAGGTAGGGGGTGTGTGGACCAGGTGTTTACAGTGAAACATATAAGTGAACAGTATTTAGATAAGGCTAAAGAGGTCTTTGTGGCATTTATGGATTTGGAAAAGGCATATGACAGGGTGGATAGGGGGGCAATGTGGCAGATGTTGCAAGTGTATGGTGTAGGAGGTAGGTTACTGAAAGCAGTGAAGAGTTTTTACGAGGATAGTGAGGCTCAAGTTAGAGTATGTAGGAAAGAAGGAAATTTTTTCCCAGTAAAGGTAGGCCTTAGACAAGGATGTGTGATGTCACCGTGGTTGTTTAATATATTTATAGATGGGGTTGTAAGAGAAGTAAATGCGAGGGTCTTGGCAAGAGGCGTGGAGTTAAAAGACAAAGAATCACACACAAAGTGGGAGTTGTCACAGCTGCTCTTTGCTGATGACACTGTGCTCTTGGGAGATTCTGAAGAGAAGTTGCAGAGATTGGTGGATGAATTTGGTAGGGTGTGCAAAAGAAGAAAATTAAAGGTGAATACAGGAAAGAGTAAGGTTATGAGGATAACAAAAAGATTAGGTGATGAAAGATTGAATATCAGATTGGAGGGAGAGAGTATGGAGGAGGTGAATGTATTCAGATATTTGGGAGTGGACGTGTCAGCGGATGGGTCTATGAAAGATGAGGTGAATCATAGAATTGATGAGGGAAAAAGAGTGAGTGGTGCACTTAGGAGTCTGTGGAGACAAAGAACTTTGTCCTTGGAGGCAAAGAGGGGAATGTATGAGAGTATAGTTTTACCAACGCTCTTATATGGGTGTGAAGCGTGGGTGATGAATGTTGCAGCGAGGAGAAGGCTGGAGGCAGTGGAGATGTCATGTCTGAGGGCAATGTGTGGTGTGAATATAATGCAGAGAATTCGTAGTTTGGAAGTTAGGAGGAGGTGCGGGATTACCAAAACTGTTGTCCAGAGGGCTGAGGAAGGGTTGTTGAGGTGGTTCGGACATGTAGAGAGAATGGAGCGAAACAGAATGACTTCAAGAGTGTATCAGTCTGTAGTGGAAGGAAGGCGGGGTAGGGGTCGGCCTAGGAAGGGTTGGAGGGAGGGGGTAAAGGAGGTTTTGTGTGCGAGGGGCTTGGACTTCCAGCAGGCATGCGTGAGCGTGTTTGATAGGAGTGAATGGAGACAAATGGTTTTTAATACTTGACGTGCTGTTGGAGTGTGAGCAAAGTAACATTTATGAAGGGATTCAGGGAAACCGGCAGGCCGGACTTGAGTCCTGGAGATGGGAAGTACAGTGCCTGCACTCTGAAGGAGGGGTGTTAATGTTGCAGTTTAAAAACTGTAGTGTAAAGCACCCTTCTGGCAAGACAGTGATGGAGTGAATGATGGTGAAAGTTTTTCTTTTTCGGGCCACCCTGCCTTGGTGGGAATCGGCCGGTGTGATAATAAAAAAAAAAAAAAAAAAAATAATTATATGTTTCACTGTAAACACCTGGTCCACACACCCCCTACCTTTCCTAAAGCCTTCTTGTTCATCTGCTATCCTATTCTCCGTCTTATTCTTAATTCTTTCAATTATAACTCTACCATACACTTTACCAGGTATACTCAACAGACTTCTCCCCCTATAATTTTTGCACTCTCTTTTATCCCCTTTGCCTTTATACAAAGGAACTATGCATGCTCTCTGCCAATCCCTAGGTATCTTACCCTCTTCCATACATTTATTAAATAATTGCACCAACCACTCCAAAACTATATCCCCACCTGCTTTTAACATTTCTATCTTTATCCCATCAATCCCGGCTGCATTACCCCCTTTCATTTTACCTACTGCCTCACGAACTTCCCCCACACTCACAACTGGCTCTTCCTCACTCCTACAAGATGTTATTCCTCCTTGCCCTATACACGAAATCACAGCTTCCCTATCTTCATCAACATTTAACAATTCCTCAAAATATTCCCTCCATCTTCCCAATACCTCTAACTCTCCATTTAATAACTCTCCTCTCCTATTTTTAACTGACAAATCCATTTGTTCTCTAGGCTTTCTTAACTTGTTAATCTCACTCCAAAACTTTTTCTTATTTTCAACAAAATTTGTTGATAACATCTCACCCACTCTCTCATTTGCTCTCTTTTTACATTGCTTCACCACTCTCTTAACCTCTCTCTTTTTCTCCATATACTCTTCCCTCCTTGCATCACTTCTACTTTGTAAAAACTTCTCATATGCTAACTTTTTCTCCCTTACTACTCTCTTTACATCATCATTCCACCAATCGCTCCTCTTCCCTTCCCTCCTGTAACCACAAACTTCTGCTGAACACTCTAACACTACATTTTTAAACCTACCCCATACCTCTTCGACCCCATTGCCTATGCTCTCATTAGCCCATCTATCCTCCAATAGCTGTTTATATCTTACCCTAACTGCCTCCTCTTTTAGTTTATAAACCTTCACCTCTCTCTTCCCTGATGCTTCTATTCTCCTTGTATCCCATCTACCTTTTACTCTCAGTGTAGCTACAACTAGAAAGTGATCTGATAAATCTGTGTCCCCTCTATAAACATGTACATCCTGAAGTCTACTCAACAGTCTTTTATCTACCAATACATAATCCAACAAACTACTGTCATTTTGCCCTACATCATATCTTGTATACTTATTTATCCTCTTTTTCTTAAAATATGTATTACCTATAACTAAACCCCTTTCTATACAAAGTTCAATCAAAGGGCTCCCATTATCATTTACACCTGGCACCCCAAACTTACCTACCACACCCTCTCTAAAAGTTTCTCCTACTTTAGCATTCAGGTCCCCTACCACAATTACTCTCTCACTTGGTTCAAAGGTTCCTATACATTCACTTAACATCTCCCAAAATCTCTCTCTCTCCTCTGCATTCCTCTCTTCTCCAGGTGCATACACTCTTATTATGACCCACTTCTCGCATCCAACCTTTACTTTAATCCACATAATTCTTGAATTTACACATTCATATTCTCTTTTCTCCTTCCATAACTGATCATTTAACATTACTGCTACCCCTTCCTTTGCTCTAACTCTCTCAGATACTCCAGATTTAATCCCATTTATTTCCCCCCACTGAAACTCTCCTACCCCCTTCAGCTTTGTTTCGCTTAGGGCCAGGACATCCAACTTCTTTTCATTCATAACATCAGCAATCATCTGTTTCTTGTCATCCACGCACATTTAAGCATCCCAGTTTTATAAAGTTTTTCTTCTTCTCTTTTTTAGTAAATGTCTACAGGAGAAGGGGTTACTAGCCCATTGCTCCCGGCATTTTAGTCGCCTCATACGACACGCATGGCTTACAGAGGAAAGATTCTTTTCCACTTCCCCATGGACAATAGAAGAAATAAAGAAGAACAAGAGCTATTTAGAAAAAGGAGAAAAACCTAGATGTATGTATATATATATGCATGTGCGTGTCTGTGAAGTGTGACCAAAGTGTAAGTAGGAGTAGCAAGATATCCCTTTTATCTAGCGTGTTTATGAGACAGAAAAAGAAACCAGCAATCCTACCATCATGCAAAACAGTTACAGGTTTTTGTTTCACAGTCATCTGGCAGGACGGTAGTACTTCCCTGGGTGAGTTATTGAAACTGCAGATTATGGTTGTACAAATTTTGAAAGTGCTGTATGCGATAAATGACAAATTTGTGTAGATGCATAAAAATAAGCAGTGAAAGTACAAAAGTGATAGTTAGATTCCATTAGAAGAGGGTTGGAGCTAGTATATTAATTATGGTGGAAAACAGTTGATGTGTAGAAAAAAAATATTTAGAAATGCATCACAGTTTGCTAGAATTTTTTTTTTATATAATTTTTAATTTTTCACAACCTCTATTTTGGATTCTAAAATTCACTTAATGTTGACATCACTGAATCTTGATGTACCTTGTTTGTCATCATATATGCAAAGAGAGTAGTTGAAATAAAGTGAGGCCTCAATTAAGTGATACAAAAGTTTTTACTTACCCTCTAGTTCATTATAGTCATTGGTAACACTACGAATGCACTGAAGTTTCTTTTCATCTTACATTGGTGTAATTACAAACAAAATCTGTGATAGAAATATTGTACAACTGTCAGGAAAAAGATCTTATAATTTTTATATGAGATGTATATTTTATTAGGCTGAATCAAATATCATGTAGTAATTTGTGAATATGCCCCTAGTTGACCAAATTGTCTTCAGTATAATGAAGTGTGTGGGCAAAGATGTTGGGTAAGATCTAAAGTGTGATGGAAGGCCACTGAAAAAAATTGTGCAGAAGCAGTAGTGATGCAGTAGAATAGACAATGAAAAGTGTAGCACATGTACCATACACTCCGGCATATAAGGAGCATGACAGAAGTATCATAACGGTAAATCAGTAATCATATTCAAGGGCTAATTACCCATTTTCTTTATGCTATAGCGTAACCCATACAAGACGCAGGAGGATTTTGTGGGAAAAAAGGCGTGCTTTTATGCTTTAGAATACAGTATATGCTTGTTAGACACTTTACTTAAATTTTTAAATACACTTTTTTTTACCACTGGCCGTCTCCCACCGAGGCAAAGTGACGAGGAGAAGAAACACTTTCACCATCATTCACGCTATCAATGTCTTGCCAGAGGCATGCGGGTATAACAGTTCAGATGACCCTCCAAATAGCAAATATCCCTACCCCTCCTTTAGAGTGCAGGCACTATACTTCCCACCTTCAGGACTCAGATCTGGCTCACTGGTTTCCCTGAATCCCTTTACACAAGTTTGCACTGCTCACACTTCATCAGCTTGTCAGGTCCCAAAAACCATTTGTCTCAATTCATTCCTATCTAACACACTCACACATGCCTACCATGTCCAAACCCCTTGCCCAATGAAAAACAGGGGTGCCTCCCAGCATACATAAGGGGGATTACCAATAAACCCCAAGCTGTCTTCAAGAGGGAGCTGGACAGACACCTTAAGTCAGTGCCTGACTAGCCAGGCTGTGGTACGTTGGTTAGCGTGCAGCCAACAGTAACAGCCTGGTTGATCAGGCCCTGATCCACTGTGAGGCTGATCATGGACCAGGCTGCAGAGGCATTGACCCAGGGACATCCTCCCTCCATCCTTTCCCACCTTCTCTCCACTACAGATTTATACACCCTCCAAGTCATTCTATTTTGCTCCATCCTCTCTAAATGCCCAAACAACCTCAACAACCCCTCCTCAGCTCTCTCTATAATACTTTCAGTAGCTCTACACCTCCTCCTTATCTCCAGACTATGAATTTGCCGCATAATATTTACATCACACATTGCCCTCAGACATGATCTGTCCACTGCCTCCAACCTCCTCCTCACCACAACATTTAGAACCCATGCTTCACACCCATATAAGTGTGTTGGAACCACTGTACTCTTGTACATTTCTCCCTTTGCTTTCATGGATAACATTCTTTGTCTCCACAGATGCCTCAACACACCACCCACATTTTTTCTCTTCATCAGTTCTATGGTTTGCCTTATCTTTCATATACCCATCCACTGACATGTCCACTCCCAAATATCTGAACACATTCACCTCCTTGATACTCTCTCCCTCCAATCTGATATCCAATCTCTCATTACCTAATTCACTTGTTACTCTCATCACCTTACTCTTTCTGGCGTTCACTTTACTTACCCTCCCAAATTCATCCACTAACCTTTGCAACTTCCCTTAATTTTCCAAAAGCTCAGTGTCATCAGCAAAAAGTAACTGTGACAACTCCTATTTTGTATCAGATTTGACAAATTTTAATCCCACACCTCTCTCCAACACTAGCATTCATTCCTTTTACAACCCATCTATAAATATGTTAAACAATCATGGTGACATCATGTCCTGTCTTCAACATACCCTAAGCTAAACCTTACTATCCTCATAAAAACTCTTAACAGACTTTAGTAACCTACCACCTATTCCATACACTTGCAACATCTGCCACATTGCTTCCCTATCCACCCTGTCATATGCCTTTTCTAAATCCATGACAGCAAAGAAAACTTCCCTATCTATATTTAAATGTTGTTCATTAAAGGTAGTGAAATGGTTTGAAAACAAGGTGGTGTTTTACTCTGTCTGACTGATGTTTTATCATTTCATTTGTTATGTTGATGCCTTAGTGGGGTGGCTACAGTGCTGTTCACCTTCACACAGCTTTTTTTAATAAATACTTTATCCTTTATCTTTGTCTCATGTGCATAACACAGAGGGTCACCAATTGCCTTGCTGGTTAGAAACTGGGCTGCAAATAGTTTATGGAGGATCAAGCTTCCACCAAACCTTGTGCTGAATTTCACACATGGGTTTGGCACTGTATGAAACATTACAATAACCAATAAAAGTTTTTGAAATATGGCACTATAAGTTTTATATTAAAATGTTTTGTGCTTTCAGCCTGTTGCTGAGGAACCTTTCAAATTTGAAATGGAACTTGATGACTTGCCAAAGGAGAAGCTTAAAGAACTAATCTTTGAAGAAACGGTGTTATTTAAGCAACGTATTACTGCTGAAACACCTATGCAGCAAAACTGAAGTAGAAGATAGGTTATAAAAGTGACTTGAGAAATGAGCAGTATAGTATGAACAGGCTAACTTCTTTGGGAGGACATTTATGGAAATGTCTGGAAACTTTTGGCAAGCCAGCCTGTTTGCTAAAGATTCAGGTATTACCAAGAAATGTGTTATATTGTCACTGAAGAATGCTGTGTTTAGGCCAGCGGAGATCATTACTCTTGAAAGCCCATTTGGGTTTGCGGGACCTGAACCAAAGGGCATGATCTCTGTGTGATGAAAATTGGACAAGTGCCTCTCCTTAAGGTTCATTCAGGCAATACATAAAAGACTGAGTGTTTCATCTGGGAAGTGAGCCTGCAAAGAGTTCATCTGACATAAGTGATGGAAAAGATTTGATGACAATATGAACAATGGGGGCAAGATATCTGATGGCTCAGAGTGTGAATTTGAGAAAAGTTTCTTCCAAGAATCTAATAACTACTTTCAATATTGTGGCACTTTTACCCAACATGTGTTTCACATGTGGCAGGTAATTGCATAAATTTTAGAAAGTTTTAAGTTACATGATTCTTCAGAAGTAAAGGGACATAATTCTTACAAATTAATTTCCTTCTAGAGTAACTGTGGTGTTTACTTAAGTGGTAGCGATCATTTATGCCTCTTAGACAGTCAATGCCATGCTACTTTGGAAGTGCTGATGAGGAAATAATTCTGAGGAAGGTGTTGCTCATAACCCTTGAAATGTGGTAATAATGGCAATGTGGAGCTTTTGGGGGGAAATGGGGGGGGTAGATGAGGGTTGGGGAGAGGTTATTTCGTATGGGATATTGGGGCTGTAATGCATTTTTTAACATCAGTCAAATGTAACTCCTATAATGCTGACTACTTAAGTCAAAATTAAAAATATATCTGCATTCCAACTACAGTAGTATGTGTCTACCTGAAGAATCAATTAGAATACACTGCTGTCAATTTTGAGAGGACATGATATTTATTCAGCATTGGGAATATTAATTGTCATTTTACCCTAAAACCAAAGTAAAGAATGTTTAAATAAAAAGTATAAAAAAAAAATTGGTAATATGTTGGTAGTGTTTTTAATGAAATCGTGTACGCAGGTGAGCATTTTCCTTGAGACACATTGTCTTAGGACAGGAGGTTCTCTCAACACCTTGACCTGTATGTTGACCATACAGCATAGCTAATTGAAATGTGTTACAGGATTTGGTTCTTAGGAAGATCCTACTTTAAGCTAATAGTCTATAGTTTAATTAACAGTTAAAAATAATAGTGACTTGCATAGTTCATAAATTTTCAATATTATGTTGGCTATGAAATAAGAATCTACCATGTCATGTCAACCTGACACCAAGATAAATGAATGAATATTAAAATTTACTTGTATTTGTGTCCATATTAAGAAGAGTATGAAGTCTTCTTAGTTGGGTATAAAAATGTTTGAATTTATCTTATATTATTTTTATAGGGCTTTAATATTGTATTTAATGGGTTGAGCAAGCATTTCTGATACTAAAAATGTCATGAATTATATTTTATGACAGGAAGGATATGCAAGGTGTTGATCATTGATCACATGTCAGGGATATACTTAAACAGATAAGCAGCATTATAGGGAACAAGCCTTTAATAATGAGATCCCAAGATTTCTGTAACGAGCATATCATGTCCCAATTGTAGACAGAGGTCCAAGGGTACACACTGGGCAGTGCCCAAAGTTGTATGCAGACAGCATAAGTTATTCAAGAATCATGCATTTATAATTTTAGCTCAAGATTATTATGTACATCTCAAATTTATTCTTTTATTTTCCAAAGTCCAATGAAGTATATAAGAATTCTTACATTTTGTGCAAAATATTGAAAAATATCCTGTGTCAGATTTGTGATTGAGAATGAGTTTGTGGATTAATTAGGTAAGTGCTGACAGCTTAATAAATATCAGACTTTTCTATATTTGCTGTCATCTATTTTCTCTGTTAATAGCTGTTACTTTTGCACTTTAGTGAATGCTAGGAAAATAACCTCCATACAAATGGCAGTAAAAATATCATAGTGTGTTTTGATGATAAAGAGGTCTATTGCTGTCTCTTGATACCTCAAGTTTGTAGACAGTCATGGTAAGTGTAATTGTATGTGGGCATAATTGTTATGTGTCATGTTATTTGTATCATCTTGTTCCCTCACTGTGAGGTGATCCATTTATTAGGCCAGAGTTGGTATATAGTCTTGAGATATTAGTAATAACAACCTATTTTTCATAGTTGAATGTGCCATAAGGAGTCCCTATCATATGAGCAGGGATTTTTAACAAAAGATTTCCATTTCCATTTCATAGTCAGGCATGCCAGTATTTTTTTATCCTGAAATGTCTTTGGGTATTAAGAATAATTTCAAACTATACGATTGTTTTTGTGTCCACTTAGTCTATTATGAGTATATAATTTATGAGCAGGTAAATAATATTGAGACACCGGTGATTGTTACTAAAGATGACCAACAAAATGACAGTACATGTGACTTTTTCAAGTTTTCATGATTAATGCTCATTTTAGTTCCTTCTATTATTTTTTGTGTTATTATTACCTTATAATTTACATTAAACTTCATTTACAGTAAAACCTATCATACCTGGTGTTCCAGTAACTCTCAATATCTTTTTCCAATATTGTTCATTACTCAAAAACAAATAAAGTACTCAGTAGTGGCACAGCAAGGGGAAGGGATCAGCCAATGTTTGTTGTGGGCATGGACTTACTGCCATTTTTGTGTTTATAAATATTGGCTAGTATTATGACTAAGTAGGAAGGAAATTTATTTTAAAAAATTATTGCTCTTCTTTAGATATGACCTCTTAATTACACAAATACTGTGCATATAATATTGCTGCAGTACATCAGAAAGCAGTGCATGTTAAGGAAAGCATGTTATGGTGATATAAGTTAAAAGTACTGTAGTTTGTTCAAATTTGATATAGCAAGGCTTTGATTAGTACGAATAATTAATTCTGCTAAACGATGACATTAACCTAATTTGTACTACTTGAAGTTGTTATAACAGTCTTCTTTCTTTCAACACACCGGCCATATCCCACCGAGGCGGGGTGGCCCAAAAGGAGAAACAAAAGTTTCTCCTTTTACATTTAGTAATATATACAGGAGAAGGGGTTACTAGCCCCTTACTCCCGGCATTTTAGTCTCCTCTTACAACACACATGGCTTACGGAGGAAGAATTCTGTTCTACTTCCCCATGGAGATAAGAGGAAATAAACAAGAACAAGAACTAGAAAGAAAATAGCAGAAAACCCAGAGGGGTGTGTATATACTATATGCTTGTACACGTATGTGTAGTGTGACCTAAGTGTAAGTAGAAGTACCAAGACGTACCTGTAATCTTGCATATTTATGAGACAGACAAAAGACACCAGCAATCCTACCATCATGTAAAACAATTACAGGCTTTCGTTTTACACTCATCGGCAGGACGGTAGTACCTCCCTGGGTGGTTGCTGTCTACCAACCTACTACCTTTAAACACAAAGTATAGTACGTAATTGGTCTCTCTCCATTGAAAACACAGTATTCAATAAAAATTTTTAATACACTACCAAAGGATAACAACAATGTATTTTCTATTCAGGTTTATTATAAACTGAATAATGATGAAGTTATTATATTTTATTGTTGATCTAAGTTAAGGTCTCTTATTAGCCATTCTTCTAGAGTCTGATTCAAGCAAGTTAGACACTTGTAGAGTCCAGTTCATTGAAACCAAGCTGCCTACCAATGTCTGTTATTCCTTCAACAGTAGCTTGCACTTGAGAGGGGAAGCCCTCAAAATTATTTGTGCAATGAGGCACAATGTGTTAACACACTGCACACATTGTTTGCAGTTTAATTCTTTCCAAGCATGAGAAATATTATCAAATTTGTTGGTCTGTGTTTCCACCATCTTCAACTATTTTCTTCAAAAAAATTAAGATATTTAGCAGCAGTTTCTTAATCTACATTCACCAGTAATTTTATCATTGTATATGACTCGCAAAATCGTAATGACACGATTGCAAACAAACCATACCACGGGCGGGATTTGAACCTGCGGTCAGAGTGTCTCAAAACTCCAGACCGTTGCGTTAGCCACTGGACCAGCTAGCCACAATAAGATTCATCCAACTAGGTATATTTCTACACCATAGGAAGGTTAGCATAGGCACCACTGTGACCACAAATGCAAGTTTTTACAGACGAATCTCCAGCTAGCGTGGCCGTGACGAACTCTAGCAGTGAGGGGACTTCAGCTAGAGTTCGTCACGGCAATGCTAGCTGGTGATTCGTCTGTAAAAACTTGCATTTGTGGTCACAGTGGTGCCTATGCTAACTTTCCTATGGTATAGAAATATACCTAGTTGGACGAATCTTATTGTGGCTAGCTGGTCCAGTGGCTAACGCGACGGTCTGGAGTTTTGAGACTCTCTGACCACGGGTTCAAATCCCGCCCGTGGTATGGTTTATCATTGTATAATTTAATTCAATTTCTAAAATGGTCGGACCAGCCATTCTGTCATTGTAATGCTTCTATTTCTAGTTGTTTGCAAGCCACAAAAAACGCCGATGCAGCTGTACCTTTGTCTTTGATTTCATCTGCGTGTTTTATAACATTATATACTGTAGATTCATGCATTCCAACATCTCGGCCTTTTTTAAGGGTTGCTATTGCCATGTGCATGTTGCTTTTTTATGGCTATTTTTTATTCCAATGCAATAACAAGCCTCCTCTTTTTTGCTCTTGCAGTATTTTCACTGTCAGGTATTCTTGTTTGCCCCTATTTTCTAAGGGCAGTTTATCAAAACTTAAAATATAGTACTGACAACAGGCAGCTGGATGGGCAGCAAACTCGTACTGACCAAATTTTGACTTATTAAATAAGGTCTGGTATTTTATAATTTGTGGTAAATCAAATTTCATTCTAATTGAGGTTTTGCTGTGCTTCTACTACAGTTGTGCATTCTTTGAGTAAATGTAAAGTATAAGTACTCAGATAGCCAAGTATGCATTGATCAGACAAGTTCTGCTTAATTTGAGGCAGAACTGTATCAGCAAAAGCTTGACATGATGTGGCTGGATGATTAGCAACCAAGCAAAAGAATTACAGTATGCAGAAACTAATACTTTTGAGCAACATTTCCTTGGATTGTCTTGATTTGTTTAGCTAACATTGTGGTACAGTACTAGAAAAACAATGATGGCGAAAAGAATTCTGCAGGTGAATGAGATTATAGATATGAAAATGAGATTGCAAATGAGAGGGAGATGGAAATTCTCCAAGAGTTCTGATATGGGTTTCATATTTATACCTGTCTCATTCTCTTTAAAAAGTTTCATTTCATAAATGGTGTTAGAATATTGGCCTCAGATTTTGTAATGTTTCAATAGATAGGATAAGAGAAATGGAATAATTAACATAAAAAAAAATTAAAGAATCCTGTTTTGTAGCTTTTTACAACAATTTTTATTATTAAGCATTGTTACAGCAAAATGCATGAGAGCAGATGTGCAGCATATATCATCATCATTCAACAAACTGGCCATATCCCACTGAAGCAGGGGTGGCACAAAAAGAAAAACGAAAGTTTCTCCTTTTAAATTTAGTAATATATACAGAAGGGGTTACTAGCTCCTTGCTCCCCTATATACAGTAGGGCCCCACTTATTCAGCAGGTTAGGCTCCAGGCTACTGCTGGAAAGCAGAATGCCATTTTTTCCACTTATAAATGAATATAAATGCCAGATAACAAATTTACACTAACATATATTAAGTTAGCAATAGTACTAGGCATTAAAAACAATACAAATTATAATATGCACACAGTACACCCATTACTTACCTTAAAATATTTGTAGTCTTAATGGAGGGTGAGAGGTGAGTTTGTAGGAAGTCAGGTTTGGGAGGTATGGTAGCCAGCCAGGCCAGCCCACCCCACCCCACCCACATGTAATATACTACATTTAATTAAAGCACCCCAGAGTGATAAAATACATATACAGTACAGTCATTAATTGCCTTAAAATATTTGTAGTCTTAATATAGGGTGAGAGCTGAGTTTTATTTGTAGGAAGTCAGGTTTGGGAAGTATGGTAGCCAGCCAAGGCTGCCCTCTCCACCTCACCCCACCCCACCCACGCACAATGTAAACAAACCAGCTGAACATGTCTGGTGTTCATTCATAAATGTTTGTATTATACAATAATAAAAACACTTTACATTGTGTACAAGTTGTCTCCATGTTGACACAGTAGAATAAATAAAGACCAACACTTCCATTCTCATGTTATTTTTAGAAGGAATGATGCTCTGACAAATTATTATTATTATTATTACAAATTATTATTACAAGTCATTATTACAAATTATTATTATTATTATTACAAATTATTATTACAAGTCATTATTACAAATTATTATTATTATAATCATAAAAAAGAAGTGCTAAACCCACAAGGATCGTGAATATCTATAGATAGAGTGAAGGCATACGAAAGGAATAAATTTCTAGTTAAGTTTCTGGTGTTTGACTAGAGAAAATGTAATTCTTCTACTCTCCTACCAAATGCTTGGTAAACAAATCGCATATTTGTGTCAATTTTTATACAATGGGTGTATGTATCATGTTTATATGTTATGTAACTTGTTTATTATATAATTTTGAAAATATCATAGATGGATTAATGGAAATGTCTCTATTAACGTAATCTATGACATTTAATGCACCCAAGAGATTATATGGCATCGAGTAGAGAGAGACTTAGTGATTTTAATGTGTACCTGCACGCCAACACAGTGTGTAAGTATATTTAGGTACAGGTACACATAAATATAATTATCAGAGTACATATAAAATATGCAATAACTTTAAAACACTTGACATTTTGGAAAATTTCCGGACATAATAGAGTTGTGCTCACGGAGAAT
>NC_091331.1:10111513-10196513 GCF_038502225.1 Cherax quadricarinatus | reverse complement strand
ACTTACACTTAGGTCACACTACATATTCATGTACATGAATGTATAAATATGTACGTACATGTATATACATACCCATATGGGTTTTCTTATATTTTCTTAATAGTTCTTGTTCTTTATTTCTTATCTTCCCTTTTTAAGTTTACTGATGTATACAGAAGAAGGGGTTACTTGCCCCTGGCATTTTAGTCGCCTCTTACGACACGACTTACGGAGGAATAATTCTGTTCCACTTCTCTATGGATAAATTTTTTACTTACAGGTATTACATTCATGGGGGAAATGTTAAGCCCATAGGCATCAAACAGTGTCTGGGGAATAGGAGGTAATCATGTTTGATCCCAGGGTAGAGTAGCTCCATTTACTTGGATGAAAACCCCTTAACTGGCACTGAGCACCCTTGAAGAGAACTAATGTTAAAGCAAGTTTCTCCATATAGTTTTGTTACCAAAATATGTACAATTAATTTTACTTATTTTAACCGAAAGGAAACTCCACCATTCCTTTGAACAATCAAACATCCAATCTATATTTATTGTCTACCAAGACAATTTTTTAATAACTGGGAGGTAATAATAAGGTTAAGATTTCCTACTTTCTTTTTGATAGACTTCGGAGTCTTCCAGACTGGTATAACATCTGCGTCTGAGTGACCATCATTGCTTCTCGAGTCATCAGATTCCAGTTTATTTGGTGTGGTGGTCAGTGAGGCTTCAACTGAGTCACTTTCAGTTCTCGTACTTTCTTCCTCAAGTGTTTTTGAATTTTATTCTCTCATTCTCAGTTCATCATCACTGGAGGATGACCTTTGATTTTACAATGTCACTATGACTTGTACCTTTCTCTGTCTTTGATTTAACATGATCACCATCACTAGCTAACTTATTTTTAGACTGCAAAGAATCACTTTTGCTCTCCTCATTCTTGTTCTTTATAAACTCATCAACCTTCTAAAGATTGTTGTCTTGCCAGATGAAGAATCAGCATTAAAGTCAGCATCACTCAATTCTCTTGAAAAAGTTATTCTCACTCTTCTCACTGTCTTCTGCTTCCCTATGCTTAAGAAATAAACAGGGTACTTTTTATTAGGATGCACTTCATCAAATATATTACATCTTAAAAATGTAAATGTCTTTCGATGAATGCTGAGATACACACTGCAAATTTTTGTTCGTGTTTCCCACATACTGTAACATTTATTCTGCATACTTCTGAAGTTCCACACAATGTTCAGTATATATTTGCTTCTCATCCTCATACAGATTTTTCCATTCTTTTCAACACACGTTTCTTATCTGAGACTGCAATTCACATCGATCTTGGATCAAATGTTTTAACTTCATACAGAAGAATGTAAAAGGGTTGTTAGGAGGTTTGCATGGTTCATCAAAAAACTTGGGGATGGACATTTCAAATTTAATCACCTTTTCAAATACTTAGGATGCTTTTGACAGTTGATGATGGATACTTGCAGACGGGGCAGTTTTAAGTGGTCTCTTTCTCTCATGAACAACATTAACTCATCTTGTTTTTCTCTCCAGGCATCCATCTGCATTCTGTACTCCTCCATTTTCTTATTTTGGTCCAACTCTCCAGCCTTCTGGACCTCATAATACATTGTACTAGGTGTGGTGGGAGGAGGCATTGGTATTCCCTTGTCTTCAGCGAAGAGCTGTATGTCACTTTTGATAGGATCCTGAATGTCCTACATGTATTCATCTGTACATGTACATGAATGTCTATATGTGTATTCGTCTGTATTTTTCTTATATACCCGTAAAATTCTTTAAGTGAAGTAACAATATGCATTCATTTCTATTCCTTCCAAAGATTTTTGTACATTTCTTTCCAGTGTTCTTGCTGCTTTCTTATCAGACAGACATTTTCGTGTCCGTGTTGGTGCCTTGCTGTCCTCAGACTTTGTTCAGGCTGAAGGTGTCCTTAGCACTACCCTTTTTCTCTTGGCTATAAATGCCCTACCTTTCATTCTTCCATCGCATATTTGGTTGTCACTTTATGTGGATGACTTTGCTATAGCTTACGCAGGCGCTGATTGCCGCCTGGTAGTGGCCTCCCTTCAGGGTGCGATTGACCTAGTTTCTCATTGCACCACTTCTCATGGATTTAAATTTTCTCGTACGAAAACCCATTTCATTACCTTCACTAGACATTCTCTTGTCCCAGATATTCCATTGTACGTATTTACACAGCTCACATATTCCAGAATGTGATACAGTCAGGTTCCTTGGCCTTCTCTTCGACTGCCAGTTGACATGGAAACCTCACATCTCCTCTTTGAAGGAAGCTTGCCATGGTCGGCTGAATCTCCTTAAAGTTCTTGCGCATCGTTCATGGGGAGCACATCATTGGACTCTCCTCCGCTGCATTCCACCCTAGTCTTGTTCAAGCTGAATTATGGCGACCAAGTCTGTTCTGCAGCTTCTCATACCACTCTATAAGTTAGCTCCCCTTCATCACCAGGGTCTACGTTTATGCCTTGGCGCCTTTCGTTCATCCCCTGTTGCAAGCCTCTATGCTGAGGCGAATGTTCCTTCCTTAAATGATCGTCATGATGCTCATTGCCTTCGTTACTTTGTCTGCTCTCATGACCTTCGTGTTCCGTCTACGTATTGGACTGAGACGTTAGTAGAAGCCCATTATTTGTTCGACGCCCCTGCTTACTCTGACCATTTTCTTTTCATCTTCACTCACTCTGGTCTTCTCTCCAGTTGCCTCCCTTGTATGTTCATATAGCGTCTGCCTTTTCCCTTCCTCCTTGGGAGGTTCTGATGGTTCATGTCTGTTCTCCCTTACTGCCATGTGCCAAAGCTCTCCTACCTATGACTGCTTCTTGCTCTCTTTTTCTTGATCACTTCTGGTCGCATGTTCATGCCATTGCTGTTTATACAGATGGTTCTAAATCTTCTGACAGTGTTGGGTTCATGGCGGTGTTCCCTGACTGTGTTGTCCAAGGTCATTTGTTAGACTTGGCTAGTATTTTTACTGCCAAGTTATATGCCATCCTCATAGGTTTTCTCTGTATTACATATACTTCTCCTTCAACGTTTGTGATCATTTCAGATTCCTTCAGTGCTTTAAAAGCCAATAAACAATTTTATTCCCCTCATCCATCAGTCCTTCGTATTCAACTCTGGTTGCGCTGTATGGCTAGCAAAAACACGTTGTTTTCTGTTGGGTCCCTTGACACGTTGATGTGCAGGGCAATGAACAAGCGGATGCTGCTGCATGGTCAGTGGTGCATGATCTTCCAGTTTAGTATAGAGGTACAGTGGACCCCCACCTTACGATGGCATCGCGTTACATTAAATCCGCCATACGATACATTTTAATACAAAAATTTTGCCTCGCCTCATGTGATTTGTCCGGGACGCATCCCACGTGTGGCCTCAGCTGCCCCATGCGTGCCAGTGTTTACAAGCCAGCCAGTGCGGTTGCATCCACGCATACATTTGGTACATTTCATATTATCACAGTGTTTTTAGCGATTGTACCTGCAAAATAAGCCATCATGGGCCCCAAGAAAGCTTCTAGTGCCAACCCTGCAGGAAAAAGGGTGAAAATTACCATGGAAATAAAGAAAGAGATTGCTAAGTATGAAAGAAAAAGGGAAGTAACCCCGGAAAAGGACTTGATACCTCAAGTCCTAATGGAAGGGGGATTCCCCTTCTAAACAATAACAACTTCCACACTCCCCTCCTCCCATCCCATCAATCATCACCAGATCTTCAATAAAGGTAACTGTCATATATTGTATTCTTAGTAGAGTATTATACACTGTATTTGTGCATGTCTTCTTAAGTTTGTGTGTATTAAAATTAATATTTCATGTAAAAATTTTTTTTTTCATACTTTGTGGTGTCTTGCACGAATTAATTTGATTTCCATTATTTCTTATGGGGAAAATTAATTCGCCATACGATAATTTCATCTTATGATGAGCTCTCGTGAACGGATTAATATCGTAAGGTGGGGGTCCACTGTATTCCATTCAGAGATTATTTTCCAGTCATCTCTGCCAGCCTTCGTGGCCGTTGGCAACAACAGTGGTTGGGCATGCACCATAACAAATTGCACTCTGTTAAGCCACTGTTAGGTTTGTGGCCATTTTCTTACCATTGTTGCCGTACTGAGGAGACTGCTCGCCCGTCCCTGCATTGGCCATACCTTATCCATGGGTATCTCATGGAATGACACCCTATTCCTCTCCGTGAGGTTTGTTGGGTCCCTATTTCGGTTCTTCACTTTCTTGTAGATTGCCTAGTTTACCAGCAAGCTTGCAGGATTTACCTCCAATGATGCTGCTGCCCTACCACTCTTACCTTATCTTCCCTTCTTGCAGATAGCCCTGCCTTTGACCTACAATCACTTTTTGACTTTTTGTCAGTGACTGCTTTACTGTACGAACTTTGACACACAACCCTTAGCGTCCTTTCCAGCCCTATTCTCCCTTCACCTCTGATCCCCTCTCCACCAGGCTGTTTATAGCCCCAGCACTATTTTCTGTCCTGCAGTGCTGTATGACCCTTGTCAGTTAAGTGCTTTCTTTGATTATAATAATGGCTGCCTTTTTAATTGGTACAATAAACTTGAGGTGATGGATGAGAGGAAGCTCAGAGGTTGTGTGGGGCTACTGGGGGAGGGGGTCGTCAATCTCATAAATTTCATCATCAAATGCTTTGTCAGTCAGGGTTTCGTAAGCCTGGGTTTCTTCAACATCTGAAGAGGCTTTTGAGGTAGAAGGCACTGGTCTGAAGAATTTGTTTAAGGAAGTTTGCACCATTTTTCTCTTCTCATCGTAAATAAGATGGTAGCACGAGATAGAATTGTTTACACCAGTTAAAACCTTTGAGAATCTCTTGGTATTGGGGTCCTGAAGCTCAAACACACGGAGACCTTTCTCTATAAGAGAAAATGCCTCGGCCATTGTTTTCATCTCAAACTTTTTAGAAGGAACAGATTCATCTGGTTTCTCTTGTTCTTCCTTATGCTGCATCTCTTCCAGTTCCATAAAATCTTCATTCGTCAGCTCCTTAGATTGTAACTCAAACGCAGAAGGCACGCAACTCAAAATTTGGATTTGCGGAAGTGTTGCGACTGAAACTTTAACTAACACGGCAGTCTGTTCATATGTACGAATGTTCATAGCTTGAATGTTCATAAGTAGAGTAGTGTCTGTACTTATGAAAGGAAGCTAGGAGTAATATAACTTTAGGTCTTCACTTGTTTGTCAAGGTTCTTTTATTTACCATTTGTGCTGGTTAAGCATTTACAGTGTTTGCTAAATCCAAATTGGGCTGAAACCTCCTCTTAACAGTATCTGTCTACAGCAGTTACACATTTGGGCAAGGGCATTCTGACTCTTGCCTTTGAGGCTAAATGGAGCCTCATCTTTAAGAGACACTTAAAAGTATAAATTTTATTGGGCTGTAGTTACCAACAACTAGTTGGCATGACATTATTTTAAATTTTTTCAACATGCACTACTTATGTACTATTTGAATGAAGTATTTATTTCTCTTGCAGATTGTTATTTGGAGACAGATTATGAAAATCAGTTAGGTTGGGTTACATTTAGGTCAGGTTAGGTTTAGCTAGGTTAGGTAACATAACCTAGAAATGTCACAGCTATGTGTTTACACTGGGCTAGGTGCAAGACACCTCGGTGTGCTGCGTGACCAAAAATAGTGTTTATTTTCCTTATATCTCTCAAAGTAATTCGTTGCACAAGAATTGATTACTTATTCTGGGCTGTGTATAGGTTGTATTTGTTATAAAATAATGCTTGAGTTCTGCTGCATAGTTATTGGTAACTGTTACCTTAAATACAGCTCACATTTGGTTGGTGTTTTAACATTGTATTTATTAGGTTGAGTGAATGTAAAACTTGTTCAGTAACTGTTGCCTGAAAGTGAAGTTCAAATAAACTTAAACAATTGCATATTTAAATCATTGGCACAATTGGGGTGCAATGCCTTAGCCCAAGGGCTTTTTATGTTAACCCTTGACTGTTTCAGTCGTGTATGTAAGTCTTACGAGCCACCGTGTTTGACGTATATATACTCAAAAATTCTAGCGGCTTCAAATCAAGCAGGAGAAAGCTGGTAGGCCCACGTGTGAGAGAGTGGGTCTGTGTGGTCAGTGTGCACCAAATAAAAAAAAGTCATGCAGCACACAGTGCATAATGAGAGAAAAAAAACTCCGACTTTTTTTTTTTGGATTAAAACACTGACTTTGTGGTGTATTTTCGTATAGTATTTATGGTTGTATTCTCGTTTTCTTGGTCTCATTTGATAGAATGGAAAACATATTATAGAAATAGAGGTGATTTTGATTGGTTTTACTGTGAAAAGGACTTTGAAATGGAGGTCAAAGCAGGGGAAATGTTTGATTTTTGCCCATGTTCAAAAGTAAACAAATGATGTCATTGTCCAATAAATGTCCAAGTAGCCATTCTAATATGCAGTCATGAATGGGTTGACATTATTTATACAATTATTACAATATTGCAGTAATCTGCATAACAGTAAATCTTCTATTTTTTGTTTGAATAAAAATTCAAAATAGAAAGCAAGAGTAATATCAGAGGGGCCTGGAGACGTGACTGATGAACAAAGAAAATGTTATTTTAGAGCCAGGAATGTCTGCATTGTTCATTCTGGATCCTGTTTTGAAATTTTCCAAATTTCAAATTTCTGACCATGTTATTCGGTAGTTGAAATCGGTAAATGGGCAGTTTCTTGTACTCAGTCGATAGAACAAATGGAATTCTAAAGAAATAGCTATGAGTTTGGTTGACTTGAACAATGGAATTAGCTGAAAATAGGGCTCAAAGTGGGCGAAATTGCCGATTCGTAAATATCGCCTAGGTAGCTAACTTCGTGAGAGCATAATTCCGTAAGTTTTCCATCAAATTTCATTCTTTTGGTGTCATTACCATCGGGGCCCTCTTGTTGCCAAGCAACAACCCAAAACAGTGTCCTGTGTAGCAGGATGTTGGTGGGCAAAGAAGTCGAGGCTACTAAAGTTTCTCTCCACACATTTCTCAGAGCAGCCGAGTTGAAAATGGTACCCAAAATATTTTTTTTTTCTTCAGAAAAGCTACTAGTAATTTCCCAAGAAATGTGGGTTTAGTGCATTTTTTAAATACAGTCAATACTGTAATAACAGTGAAAGATTAATTTAGAGATGAAATAGCAAATTATTACCATGGACAGCATAGTAATAATTCACAAATAACCCACACCTAGAGAGGTAACTTTCAACAACATTTTGATTTGTCCTTAACAGTTATCAAATCACCAATGGGAGGGGTGAGGGGGAATGGGATAGTAACTATTGCTGAATGCTCCATGATTGATTATATCTGACAGTAAAACTTCAAACATTTGAGTGGAAAAAAAATACAGCCAAATAAAGTATAGTAGAATTTAATTTGGATACATACAACATTATGGAAATTGTGGAAAGTAAAAATAGGCCTGATGAATATATCACAGATTGTTTGGTATGATAGAAGAGGTGATTGACCCCCTTGCATTTAGTGTTTTTGTAATTGTGTATGATTAAAAATATATTCACCTGAGAACGATATTTTATATTAGCTCTAATATGAACCAACTAATCAAAAAAATATGTATATGTTGTAACCTTCTAATTATACAGCATCCTAATCTAACAACAGTTTATTACTCTTTCCGCAGTTCTGTATACAGCAGCTGTTACTTAAGGGCAGATCTGACCTGTGCATTAAAAATTCAGAAAATGGTAGTGGCCCTGTGACTGTGCACTTGCTCAGTAAACACAGTAATTACAACTTGTGCATCAGGTGGTGGTAGTCTCAGGGCATTGTCATTGTGTTTGGAACCAAGACATACCTCATGACCATATTTCTTTAGATACTTTTCTAATGGTATCAGTTAGGCATGGGGTGATACCAGAACTTTTGCTGATATCGATACTCAGTTTTAGACCGATACCCATAACATCAATATTAGTCAAAACCGAACCGATGCTCAATTTTAGGCTGATGGTAATATCTCTACTACCAAAATCAGCTGATTCCTAGTATAAATATTAAATGTCAGCATATTCCTTGTATAAATATTAAATGTTCAGGTGTACTATACTGAATTAAATTGTATGGGGTCTCTGTAAGTCCATTTAGAGCAATTTGCAGAACACACTGTGGTGGGTTTTAGTTTTACCTTTAAAATTATGATCAAAGAACCAGTTGATCATGCTGCTTTATCTGAACTTTCTAATTCTCCTTATATAGAAATTCTATAAGAAACCTTATTCAAAAATGTAATCCCTCAAATTAACGGACCTAGATTTAATGACTTTCAGAAATATGAGACAAAATCCACTGGGTTAATTGATTTGGAAGCAAGTAATTAACCCAGAATTACAGTTACAGAATTGTCCATTATTGTTACAATCATGGCTGAACAAGCTCGTCTTCATCTACTGCAATCGCCATTACCGCCCACCCACTCTTCCCTTTAATCTGTTAATTCAAGGCTTTTCTGTGGTTTATGCTAAAGCGATTGAGCACTTTTTCTAAAACATTCTATAGCTGGTGTTGATTTTGTACTACAAGGAGTGCACAAAATATTCATGAGACTATATTTCTTTAAATACTGTTGCAGCGCTGTATAGCCCTAGTGGCTTAGCGCTTCTTTTTTATTATAATAATAATAATTTAAATACTGTTCATATGGTTTTACTGTAATATTGAAGTTCATAAGAAACGTGTAATGAAGGAAACCGAATGGGGTTTGGTAAATTCATTAAGCATGTTAAGTTAAACATTCTATACATAGTTTTGATTTTGGATTTCAAACTGTGAATGCTGTGCAGATAGTTCATTCAGTCATAAATTAATTCTTAATTAATCATATTACTCTATAGTGCTAATTTTTAAATTCCATAAATCTTATTAAAAAACTTACAGGGCTCTGTAAATTCACTTGACACATCATAAACATTCCATGACTGGACTTGATTTTGGGTTACAACTTTTGCTCTAAAAGATTGTGGCTCTAGAATATTTCCTTGAATATCACTTAACAGTAACTGTATTGAAATTCCATAAGAAATCTTCATCAGAGAAATGATAGGGCTTGCAGTGGTGCAAAGGTTAATGAAAAGATTACCCACATTATGCCTCCACTCAGCCTGCCAACAAATTGACCATCATTGGTGAGTGTTCCTTGTATGATGTTTTTTATACCTGAGATTTAATCCAATGCTGTGAATATATTCTTTTTATACACACTGTTAGTGCATGTGTTTTTTCTTTTAAATTTACTCAACAGGAGTTGGTGAAGGTACCCATGACGAGTTTCAGATATGTTTATTTCCTCACAGCCCTTCCCTTTTGATTGCTTAGCCAACCAGGCTGTTGCTGCTAGCAACCTACAGGCCCACATATCTGAAACAACCCAATTTATCTGGTGTTTCTTTGAAATAGAAGTCATTTTCTCTTGAAAACTTTAATCTTTGTTCTGGTAACTTTTTTTTTGTATCTGTTGGTAGTAGGCTGAAGAGTCTTGGACCACTGAAGTTGACATGTTCTCTAAATGTAGCTGTTAGCTGCTAAGAAATATTAACTATCATGGGTAAGAAGTATTAACTGTGAAGAAAGATTGAAGACTGAAGATCACTGGAAACAGGAGAAATTTGAATTTCCACAGATAAGTGTTTTAGAAGTACTGTGTGAGAGAGGGGATATTTTAAAATTTAAGTTCAGGAGGTGGGACATACAATATCTGTACTCTGAAGGAGAGGTGGAGAAGTTTTATTTCAGAGGGTCATTTGAATTTTGATGTTTGCACACTTCTAGAAAGACAGTTGCTAAATGAATGATGGTAAATGTGTTTTCCTTTTTTGGGGGTCACCTTGCCTTGGTGTAAAACAATTGGTGGGTTAAGTATAAAAAAATTGTTAAAGTGGATAAAACAGGATGAGATTCAACAATATTCAAAAACTGGAAGTGTTGTGCACAAAAGATATTAATAAAGGACCTCTTCATGACCCTTGTTTTTCAATGCTTCAATTCTTTTGATTTTTTACATATATTGTACAGTATACTGTATATAGGAATGTCATAGAAGTTTCATGGTGATAGCCCTGGAAATAATTTTTTTTTTTTTTAAACATAGCAACACCTGTGCAGGTGCAAAAGAAAACTGATCATAGGGAAAATGCTGCAGGTGAATGTATTAGATTAACCCTTTGACTGTTTTCGACGTATAAATACGTCTTACGAGCCAATGTTTCTGACGTACGATTCTAGCGGCTTCAAATCAAGCGGGAGAAAGCTGGTAGGCCCACATGTGAGAGAATGGGTCTGTGTTGTCAGTGTGCACCACATAAAAAAAATCCTGCAGCACACATTGCGTAATGAGAAGAAAAAAAAACTGATCGTTTTTTTGGAATAAAACGCCGACTTTGAGGTGTATTTTCGTATAGTATTTATTGTTGTATTCGCGTTTTCATGGTCTTAAGTGATAAAATGGAAAACATATTACAGAAATAGAGATGATTTTCATTACTTTGACGATGAAAACGACCTTGAAACTGAGCTCAAAGTAGCGGAAATGTTCGATTTTTACCAATGTTCAGGAGTAAATAAATCACACCACACGTCCAACACACGTCAACTGGGGAGTCTAATATTCTTTCACTGGTGCACTGATATTATTTATACCATTTTTACAATAATGCAGTAGTCTGCATAACAGTAAATTTTGTATTTTTTTGTATGAATAAAAAATCAAAATAGAAAGCAATAATAATATAAGAGGGGCCTAGAGATGTGACTAATGAACAGAGCATATGTTATTTTAGTGCCACGAATGTCTGCCTTGTTTATTCTGGACCCTATTTTGAAATTGGCATCTTTTTTAGTTTGCGTGAAATTGGCCAAATTGCCAATTTCTGACCACCATATTGGGTAGTCCAAATTAGTAAATGGGAGGTTTCTTGTACTCAGCTGATAGATAAAATGGAGTTCTAAAGAAATAGCTATGAGTTTGGTCAACTGGAACAATGGAATTGGCTGAAAATAGGGCTCAAAGTCGGCGAAATTGCCGATACGCATATGTCGCCGAGACCGCTAAATTCGCGGGAGCATAATTCCATGAGTTTTCGACCAAATTTCGAACTTTTGGTGTCATTACCATCGGGAAAAGATTCTCTATCATTTCATAAGAAAAAATAATTTTTTTTTTTTTTCAAAAATTTACCGACATAGAATGACAGTTTCAGAGAGGGGCCTGAAACAGTCAAAGGGTTAAAAGTGGGTTAACTAAATTTTCTATGAGCATGAAAATGTGACAATACATCTAGGTTTTTAAAATTCAATCAGAAATTTTTGAAACTTTTTCTGAAATTTATATAAAAATCAATAAAATAAAATATTTTCAGGGTGATTTTGATCAAAATAAGGTCACAGAATTGAAGAACAATGACCTTTGTATAATATCAGACATTTTATGATTGTTCCATAAATAATGAAGCCCCACCTTCAAATATCCAAATAATTTACCATACTTCCAAGATAATCACAGATAAGGAAATACAGTGGACCCCCGCATAACGATTACCTCCAAATGCGACCAATTATGTAAGTGTATTTATGTAAGTGCGTTTGTACGTGTATGTTTGGGGGTCTGAAAGGAATAATCTACTTCACAATATTCCTTATGGGAATAAATTCGGTCAGTACTGGCACCTGAACATACTTATGGAGTGAAAAAATATCGTTAACCGGGGGTCCACTGTACTGTATAATGTGTTTTGTGTCCTCTATCATTTTTGCCTCAAACATTTGCATAGTAATGATATACACTAAAACAAATAAAAAATAGTGGAGGAAATGTCCACGATATATCAAAACCACATGAAATATACCATTATTAACAATGCAAAATTATTATCTGGCAGAATTCTAAATTTCTGATCACTCAACTTTGAAAAATTGTAGAAGCAAAATTTAAACAGCAGGAAACAAAAAAATATAATTTTTAAACAAAATCATGTTTTTTGTACCTATAATACAGATAGTTGAAATAGGCATTTAGAGGAGGTATGTGCCAAATCCACTGAAAACTTAAAGGAAAATAATGGCACTATGGCTACACAATGGGAACAGCTCTATTCCTATGCCTACATATAGGTAATTAGACTTGCATGTGTCCAGTCTCAGGCAATGGTAGAACAGCAGAATGAGTAACAAGAGAAGGTAGTAAGTACTAAAAACCACTGGGAATTTAAATAAATTGTATGACAAAGCTTAGCTCTGCTCATATGGTTACAAACAGGTAAATAGACATAGTACAGGTACAGTATATTCATAGTGTACTTGTCTCTCACAACCCAGATACTTGTGATGGGTTGTAGATTTGGGTGCAGAGAAAATTTTTGATGTGCAGTACTAAGTTATATTTCTGAGTATATGCATATACACATACATATATACATACATAAATATTAAATTGGTTTTCATTACATGTCATATTCTCATTCTCATTCTGCATCTAAGGGATCAAGGGGGGTACCTTGATGGGGTGAAAAGCTTTTGAATTGAGGAGCTACCTTTCCTTTCCTTAGACCATATCTAATTACCTCCCCATTCTCCATGCACTGTATGACCCATACAGGTTGAGGATTTCCTATGAATATAATAATCATCCCACTCCCTATATTTCTGATAAGAATTTTAGTAACAAATTTTTGACTTGCCAAAGATATTAATTAAAAAAATGTCAGTCTCATTGTGGGTTATAGTGTTAGTGGTCACTTAGGATTTTTTTATTTATTTAATATAAGGCTAGTATCACATAAGGCAATGAGTAGCATTCACTGAAAAATTTAACAATTTCTCTTATAATAAATATGACTAGGCTTAACAATTTTTACTATAAAAAGGTGATTAGTGAAGTTTTCCAAATAATTTTCTGGGGGAGAATAAAGCCCAGTTCAGCACAGTACAATACTCTATCATAAATTTACTATTAATAATTATTTTTCTTCTGTTGACAAGACTTAGATAGCATTTACTCATATACAGATTTTCCATAAATACTGTATTAAATTTGTCTCAATAAAATAATGGTAATTTAAATAAATGTTAACAATGGGTATTTGTAATTAAATATTTGAATTTTAAATTTGACCCTGCTGAACACAATCTATTTTGAAATCTAGGAAAAATATATGATCTCATTGTTGTGGGTTGCTTACACAAGATATAAATTGTCTTATGAGCTGTGTACAGTACGATATTTTCTTGACCATATTTGTAAGTATGTTGTTAAATTTTTTTTTTTTTGTATGATTGTAAGTAAAAAATGAGTGGATTTAATTACAGCATATATTAAATAATTTTCCCATTACATAATTATAAATAGTGCTTATTGTGTGCATGAGTCTCACCAGGTGAAGTTTCACATATATCTTTGATTTCTAAGCCTCAAATGAAATATAGATGGAAATTTTGTCTGTCCAAAAAAATGTGAATAAAGGCATGGTTTTGAGTTTATATTTTGTAAAATTTGAAATTCAAAGAATGCTAAAGTCCTGTGCATATTGATATTTTGATAAATACCAAGATTATTTGTAAAATTAGTTTATCAGTGCTCTGGAAATGTATTGGAATGGAAGTGAATGTTAATACCAAGCATCTCATTAATAAAATTATAGTTATTGATCTTGCAGCATGTTTACCTTAATTAATTTAACTAGGTATGTTTAGACATTCCACTCAAATTTTGAAATGGGTTGGAGTTCTTAAATCACCATTTGGCAAACTAAAGACAGTTGAAGAGCATTTGCATATGTAGGCAACTAAAATACAATACCTTCACACAAGATTATTTTTACATATACAGTGGATTTAAATGAATATTAATAAAGAAAATGTCACCCTGCCTCGGTGGGAGACGGCCGACTTGTTGAAAAAAAAAAAAAAAAAAATACAGTGGTACCTCAATATACGTCTGCTTTGGAATAAGTCCGACTTGGTATATGTCCTGTTTGGATGCAAAAATTTTTGCTTGGTATATGATCTTTGTTTGGAATACGACTCATGTGCTAGAACTTTTATGGGTCAAAATGAGCACGACACCGTGCGCTACCCTTGTTTACCTCTCTCTCGAGAGTTTCAGAAAGATCACTTTACTATCACCCATTGTATAACTGTCATTGATAAAGCCTGGCAGGAAGTTTCATACAGAACAATGAACTCTGCTTGGAGGAATTTGTGGCCAGAAGCAGTGGGTGATAGGGACTTTGAGGGTTTTGAGGCTGTGTCTATAGTGGAGGATATTGTCTCTCTGGGTAGGTCCATGGGTCTGCATGTGAGTAATGGTGATGTGGAGGAGTTAGTGGAGGGGCACAGGGAAGAGCTGACCATTGAGGAGCTGCAGGAACTTGAGAAAGAGGAGCACAAGACTAAGATGGATGCACTCTTTAGGCTCGGAAGAGGAGACAGAGGAAGCCCCTACTTCATTAATGAAGGAAATCTTTGCCATATGGATGGACGTTTAAAACTTTGCAGAGAAGTACCACCCAAACAAGCTGTAATAGCATTGCCTGGAATGACCAGACAATGTCACATTTCCAAAACATCCTGAGGAGAAGGCAGAAGCAAAGTTCTTTAGATAGATTTTTAGTAAAAGTCAAACCTGGTGAGCTTCAACAAGGTCCAAATAAGGGAAAAAGAGACAGAAAAGAGAAGGGGACTCTCCTTCCAAACAATAACATTTCCTCTCTTCCCTTCTCAGCACTATCCTAGTAGGCACTCAACTCTTGTCAGCAAAGCAAAGTGAGGTTAAATTTGCATTTATTTCATCTAATTCTTTTGTATTTGTGTATGTATTTTAGTATTAAGCAGCGTTTAAATTTCATATTTTAGTATTAAGCAGTGTTTAAATTACATATTTTAGTATTAAGCAGTGTTTAAATTATTTTATACAACCCCATCAATGTATAATATGCCAATAACAACAGGATTTTTTTTTTCCATGGGAATGGATTAATTTTTTCAATATATTTCTTGTGGGAAAATTTGTTTGGTTTATGTACTCCCTGTTTGGTAGAAGTCCAAGGTCCTGGAACGGATTAAGGATGTATACCGAGGTACCACTGTATTAGGATGCATTCAGAGCCTGCTTTATTATCAACAGTTAACCACAATTATTTAATTATCTCTGGATTAATAATATACTTTACAAAGAAAAGTCGAGAGTACAAAGTCATAATGCTACCTAGTGTTAAGATATTAAACATATTCACAAGCTAGATTGAATATTCGTATGTACAGTACAATATGCAGATTACACAAATGATTTACTGCACTAACTGTAGTATTTTATCATTAATATAAAATACTTGGATAAGCAGTGTATCCATGTTCAGAAGTTAAAATGTATAGTAGTACATAAACAACAAATACAATTTAAACTGAGTATGTATTATGTAGAAAAACAAAGTAATTATGGTTCACAATATGTATAAGCTTGGTGATTTAAGAATTCAGGCCTTTTGGGTTTTGTATTCAGTTGATGCATGTTTGCCCAAAAAAAAAATGGTCACTGACCTTTTTTTTATTTATTGCAAACATTATTTAACGCTTGTATTGTGATAAAAGTTATAGAGATTAAATAACAACATGGAAAATATTGAGAGCAGATGTTTTCTGTGATTCCCATTTAATAATTTTCTTGATAATCTTGATCTTTGTTTATTATCCACAGTACATATATTATTTTCATATTGAAGTACAATTTGTTATTCTTTGGTTATACAATGGCCCTTGTGGATTTAGAGCTTGGTTTTGATTATAATAATAATTTAGTTATACAGTAACTGTATATGTAACAAACATGAATACATGACCAAAAATTTATGATAACTTGGTTCTGTAACAAAAAAAGGTAAAGGAACCACTTGGAATAATCAAGAATATGGCAAAAGCCTCATCGTAGACAACTCAGAAATGTACAGTTGTAAAGTGAAAAATGATAGAAGGATGTAAGGGTCATTGGGGTTTGGTAAAGAGAAATTCTGAAAGTATTTTCTAGAAAAAGTAATTTTGTCCCAATTATTTTATTTGCAACTTTACCTTCATTAGTTGCATTTAATGTGGAGGAGAGGGATCTTAGTGTTGGTAGATTACCTTGGTCACTGAATTTCTTATATTTGGGTAATATTGTGAATTTGTGGTACACCTACCACTAAAGTTGCAAGATTACATTTAAATTTTTAACCAAAGTAAGAATATGGGATGTAGATCATTATTTGTATCCATTTTTTATGATCCCAAATCATATAATTATATTTTTGTATTTTGCTTGTGCTTCCCATTAAAACCTCAGATTAGTTTGATATTTATTGTACAAGTTTGCTTGGGACATTTTTGGATACATTGTATTTAAAAGTGGGCATGTTATCCTGCCCAGTGTAAATTACATTGTGTGTTTCTCAGCCATTGTATTGTACATCTTTATTTGTATTTGTACATGGCTGTTACTCCTTGGTATTTAAATATACAAAAAAAAAAATAGCATTGTAAATCTTTTTATACCATCTAACATAAGCTTTGGTTTTAGTATGGCAGACAAGTCTTCTTTGAATGGCACTGTATTTGGTAGTATTTAAAACTTGAGAAAGAAAACACTTAAAAGAATAGAAATTATTATATTAAGAAAAACATATAGTGAAGTAGGTTTAATTAAAAAATATGTAGATGTTCTTTAAAGTATTTTTAAAATGGAACTTAGAAATTTGATAATGAAATTTCATCAAACAATTATAGTGTCCTGACTGGCAGAAAGTAACCTTTCGATGCCTCAAGCTTACATAACAGATACAGTATCATTCCAGCTCCCATACAGCACAGGGCAGAATGGAAGGCAATCAGATTCAAGCCAAGGAGAGGGAGGATAGGTTCAATTCCTTGGATCAGTGGCCCTTCACTGATATCAAGCCGCGTCCCTTGAGGGGGAAATGGCGTGGCTGAAGTACAGCATTTGCTATTAACAAGAAATACTACACAGCAATACAGTACGTACTGTACTATATATTTTGTATTAAATTTCTTGGTTTATTTTATAAATATGGTGTAAGTAACAATTTGAATTAAATCATGCCATGATTTTATAAGGTAGCTTAGCATGAGTGCATCTATTCACTCAAGATATGTGAAATTTCACAAACTTTTATTGGTGACATTAACCCTTTGACTGTTGCAAGCCCCTTTCTGAAACTGTCATTCTATGTCGAAAAATTTTTGGAAAAAAATAATTTTTTCTTATGAAATGATAGAGAATCTTTTCCCAATGGTAATGACACCAAAAGTGCAAAATTTGATCAAAAACTTACGGAATTACACTCCTGCGGAGTAAGCGATCTCGGCGACATATACGCATTGGCGATTTCGCCGACTTTGAACCCTATTTTCGGCCAATTCCATTGTTCCAGTCAACCAAACTCATAGCTATTTCTTTAGAACTCCATTTTTTCTATCAATTGAGTACAAGAAACCACCCATTTACCGATTTCAACTACCCAAGAAAGTGGTCAGAAATTGGCAATTTGGCCAATTTCACACAAATTAAAAAGAATGCCAATTACATAATAGGGTCCAGAATAAACAATGCAGACATTCTTGGCACTAAAATAACAAATCCTCTGTTCATTAGTCAGGTCTCTAGGCCCCTCTTATATTACTCTTGCTTTCTATTTTGATTTTTTTATTCACTGTTACGCAGACTACTGCATTATTGTAAAGATGGTATAAATAATATCAGTGCACTAGTGAAAGAATACTAGACTCCCCAGTTGACGTGTATTGAACGTGTGGTGTGATTTGCTTACTCTTGAACATTGGTAAAAATTGAACATTGCTTCTTTGAACTCAATTTCTAGGTTGTTTTCATCGTGAAACTAATCAAAATCATCTCTATTTCTGTAACATGTTTTCTGTTCTATCAAATGAGACCAAGAAAACGAGAATACAACCGTAAATACTATACAAAAATACACCTCAAAGTCAGCATTTTAATCCAAAAACACGGTCGGATTTTTTTTCTCATGCACTGCATGCTGCAGGATTTTTTTTATACAGTGCACTCTGACCACACAGACCCATTCTCTCACATGGCCTACCAGTTTTCTCCTGCTTGATTTGAAGCCGCTAGAATTGAGTATACGTATACGTATACGTCTGAAACACTGAATCGTAAGACGTATGTACATGGCCGAAACAGTCAAAGGGTTAAATACTTTTTGACTTCGGAACAACTGCTAGTGCAACTACCTCTTTAAATATTTGAATTAAAAAATCTGAATGTAAAACTACCTTTGGGTTCCTTGTGAAAGAGGCAATACTGTACAAGAATCCGTTATTGTAATACAGCATACATACTTGATGCAGCAGAGGTATTGCATTGGGATCAGTCTCCAAAATATCAAAAATCTTTTCATTCCTGCGAGAGGTTTCTTTATCCTTCACTAAACAGCAAAGTGTGGCTTTGCTGTTTAGTGAAGGATATTTGGGGCCACATTTGTTTTACACATCTTAATACAGTACAGGTCGGCCATCACTAATCCGGCAATCAGTAATTCGGCATTAATTTCGGCTAACATAACTGCAAATCTCATCATTATACTGGCTCAAATCATTATATAAAATTTCATGATTATGCTGACTCAGAAATTGTGCAGATGGTAGTATATCCACAGCAGCAAGCCAGTGGAGAAGAAAGCAGTGATGAAAATGAGGAAGATGCAACAGGTCCCAATGATGCCGAATTAGTGATGACCAACCTGCATTAGGCAGATAAATGGTAAACTGTGGACTCTTCTTCAAGGGGGATCTCCTTGGCGTGGTGAAGAGGTTCTTGGTCTGAGGAATTAGACCTTTTGGTTTCCTTCCTCAGACCAAACCTAATTACCCCCCAATCCCCCCTTTCCTATCCCATCCTCCCTTTTTCCTTTCCTCCTCCTGCCCCCCATCCCTCCCTTATTCCCTTCCTTTGTCTTGGCCTTTGGGATTCTTCCCACAGACCTACTGGTTCCTAGGTAGAGGGAAGGGTACCAGGGTCAATCCCATTCCTTTGAGGTTCTTGGCGGTGGTGTAGTTTGCCGTGGAATCTGGATTGCCCGGAGATATCCTGTTCCCTCTCCAGTCTTCCGGGGGTGGCTTTGGGTGTCTTTCGGGCGATGGGTGTATCTCTGGAGGCCGCCTTTCGGATTCCGGGGGTGGTAGCCAAAGGAGGTATGCTCTGTGGCGGATATCCGGCCGCCCTCTCTTTTGTTCACCGAAGTAGCTCATCAGATGTGAGGTTGCTATCCTAGATTGCTGGTTTACTGGCATGAAGGGTAGGGTATGGCACGGGTTCCATGCTGCATCTGCACTACTTGTGGTGTTGAGGTCCTCTTGGGCACGGAGGGTGATTTCCGGCCCTTTCATTCCTCCTAGGAACTATTCCTCCTTGTTCCCCCTTTTTCTTTTTTTTGTTTTTATTTTATTTTCTTTCTTTTTTTTTCTTAAAAACAAAAAGAAAGAAGTAACCTAACCATGGAAGCCCTAGTCCGTGAACCTGCTACCCCCGGGCCCCTTACTGATACCGCATCCCGTTCTGACCCTGCCTCGTTTTTTGACCACTCTTTGGACACTCCTGATGCCCCTGTACCTTTTGCTGGTGCTGTTTCATCACCAGCTTCAGGTACTGGGGTCTCGACTGACTCCTCCGATTTCTCTGACCTCCACCCTCCTTTGACTATGCTTCCGGTCTCCCCCTCTACGATGCAGCAATTTTCGAATCACCAGCCCATCCCACGTCGGAGCAACTCTGGCCCCACTTCTGAACGCCAACAACAATCTCCTGATGATGTTACTTCGTTACCTTCCCATTCTACTCGGAAAAGACCGACATGTCATGCACTCCCTCTCCATGCTCAGTTTCGGACCACACAATGGACTAAATTCTTTACTTAAAGACCAACTTCTTCTACTGCCTATCTTTCTGACCATAGTATTGGCAAAATGCTCCTACGCCATGTTGGTAGAGATATTTCATTTCATGCTCTCAAGAGCGGTATGCACATCGTCACTGTCCAGAATGCTACCCAAGCTCATGATCATTCTATCCTTTCACATATCGATACTATTCCTATCACTATTGAAAAAGATCATTCTCTCAATTCTTGTAGTGATACTGTCATTCTGCCCCATACCATAGTCCAACAGAATTTCCAGACATGTGTTAGTTTAATATGTTTATTATGCACCCCATACCCATCCTGTGGGCGGTAGTCAAAAGATTACAGAGGTACATAATTGGTCCAGGGACTGGACTCCAAAGTTTTGATAGCTGAGCAAGTTACAGAGGTAATGAACTCACAATTTACAAAGGTAATGAACTCACAATTTACAAAGGTAATGAACTCACAATTTACAAAGGTAATGAACTCCAGGTAAGTCTGGTCACAATCATGACAAGTTACAAAGGTATTTACAGATTACAGAGGTACGTAATGGGTCCAGGGACTGGGCCCCCAAAGTTTTGATAGCTGAACTGGGTACAAAGGTAATGAGCTCACAAGTTACAAAGGTAATGAATTCTGTAGAATGGTTACTTACGTTTATACTTTGGCTACAATCATGAACAAATTATAGAGTAATGAGCAATTCACACTTCCACACCCGGTCACAACTGTAATGAGTTATTGGTGCAAATATTGATTGTTGAGTCACACACACCCACATACACACACACACACACACACACACACACACACACACACACACACACACACACACACTATAGACCTGTGTCACGTGTATAGTATGCAAAATTATGGAGAAGATTATCAGGAGGAGAGTGGTGGAGCACCTGGAACGGAACAGGAGTATAAATGCCAACCAGCACGGATTCACGGAAGGCAAATCCTGTGTCACAAACCTTCTGGAGTTTTATGATAAAATAACAGAAGTAAGACAAGAGAGAGAGGGGTGGGTTGATTGCATCTTCTTGGACTGCAAGAAGGCCTTTGACACAGTTCCTCACAAGAGATTAGTGCAGAAGCTAGAGCATCAGGCGCATATAACAGGAAGGGCACTGCAATGGATCAGAGAATACCTGACAGGGAGGCAACAACGAGTCATGGTACGTAATGATGTATCACAGTGGGCACCTGTGACGAGCGGGGTCCCACAGGGGTCGGTCCTAGGACCAGTGCTATTTTTGGTATATGTGAACGACATGACGGAAGGGTTAGACTCAGAAGTGTCCCTGTTTGCAGATGATGTGAAGTTAATGAGGAGAATTAAATCTGATGAGGACCAGGCAGGACTTCAAAGAGACCTGGACAGACTGGACACCTGGTCCAGCAAATGGCTTCTCGAATTTAATCCTGCCAAATGCAAAGTCATGAAGATAGGGGAAGGGCACAGAAGACCACAGACAGAGTATAGGCTAGGTGGCCAAAGACTGCAAACCTCACTCAAGGAGAAAGATCTTGGGGTGAGTATAACACCGAGCATGTCTCCGGAAGCACACATCAATCAGATAACTGCTGCAGCATATGGGCGCCTGGCAAACCTGAGAACAGCATTCCGACACCTTAGTAAGGAATCATTCAAGACACTGTACACCGTGTATGTCAGGCCCATACTGGAGTATGCAGCACCTGTTTGGAACCCGCACTTGATAAAGCACGTCAAGAAACTAGAGAAAGTACAAAGGTTTGCAACAAGGTTAGTTCCAGAGCTAAGGGGAATGTCCTATGAAGAAAGATTAAGGGAAATCGGCCTGACGACACTGGAGGACAGGAGGGTCAGGGGAGACATGATAACGACATATAAAATACTGCGTGGAATAGACAAGGTGGACAAGGACAGGATGTTCCAGGGAGGGGACACAGAAACAAGAGGCCACAATTGGAAGTTGAAGACACAAATGAGTCAGAGAGATAGGAAGTATTTCTTCAGTCATAGAGTTGTAAGGCAGTGGAATAGCCTAGAAAATGACGTAGTGGAGGCAGGAACCATACACAGTTTTAAGAAGAGGTTTGATAAAGCTCATGGAGCGGGGAGAGAGAGGGTCTAGTAGCAACCGGTGAAGAGGCGGGGCCAGGAGCTAGGACTCGACCCCTGCAACCACAAATAGGTGAGTACAAATAGGTGAGTACACACACACACACACACACACACACACACACACATACACACACACACACACACACACACACACACACACACACACACACACACACACACACTTACTTTAGTTTAATATCTTTATGCACCCCATACCCATCCTGTGGGCGGTAGTCAAAAGATTACAAAGGTACATAATGGGTCCAGTGACTGGACCCCAAAGTTATGATAGCTGAACTAGTTACAAAGGTAATGAACTCCAGGTAGATCTGGTCACTAATCATGGCAAGTTACAGAGGTAATGAATCAGCTTCACTCCTATACATGGTTACAGTCATGAACAAATTACAAAGTAATGAACCACTGATACGTCCACACCTGGTCACAATTGTAATGAGTTATAAATACAAATATTAAGTGGATCATACACCCACACTAGTGCGCGCGTGCACATACACACACGAGGGCGCACGCACGGACATGTGCACACGAGCGTACAAATATATGCATACACACAAGGACACACACCCACACACACACACACATGTGGCAATGACATTCTTGAACAGCTGGAACTCCAGGATCTCCCAATCCTCAGACACTTATGTCCTTCCTGCCCGCTGGCGGAGACGATACCCTTGCAATGTGGCTCGATTAACTTTCGACAGCCGTGAACTCCCATCCTCTCTTTATGTTGCAGGACATCGGTTACAAGTTTGAAAGGTGATCCCTACACTGCAACAGTACAAGTTGCTGGCATTTTGGTCACCCAGCGAAATATTGCAGATCTATAGCTAAATGCCCAGTCTGTGGTCCCGACGACCATTCTAATACGTCTTGCAGTCGACCTCCCTCTTGCCTTAATTGTCATGAGGCTCGCCCTTCGTACTCTCGCCATTGCCAGGTCTACTTAAATGAGCGTGAAATCTGTTGCCTCAAAGAAGCAGAAGGTCTCCCTTATGCCATGGCAGTTTCTCATCTCCGCCTCCAAGGGAGACTACCCCGTGTTTCTTATTCTCGTGTTTCAAAACATCCCCCCACTTCTGGGGTCCCATCTTCTGCAGCCTCCTCTGTTGTTACCCCTCCCATACCCCTCAAGGAAGGCTCCTTGACGCTGGTGAGGGGCTCTTGATCTAGGGAATTGGATCTGTGCTCCAGTTCCCTGAATTAAGCCTGAATGCCTTCCATCCCCCCATAGGCACTGTATAATCCTATGGGTTTAGTGCTTCCCCCTTGATTATAATAATAATAATAATACCCCTCCCATAGTCACTCCTGTATCTAATTATTTTGCTGTCCTGGGCTCAGACATCCCTACTTCAACACCTCAGCCTGTTCTCACTCACAAACCCCAGTATCCACAAGATCTCGCACGACACCTTCTACCAATCGCCCCTCTACTTCTCAGAAGTCCAAAAAATCCCCTTTGCTCAAATCTTCCTTGCCCCCTCCTTCCCTTCTTCCACCCCCACATTTTACCTTTCCAGTCTCTGTACCTGGTTCTTCCCCTCTCACTGGCTCTATTACAAGTGTGGAGGTTCACCCCCCTCCTCGTTCTGTGCCTCCCATCCCTGCCACCTCCGGGGTTTCTGCCTCTTTTGTCCCCTCCCACACTACTTCTCCAGTTCCCAACACGCTTTCGTCCCCCCTCTACTTAAGTACAGTCCATTACTGTCCCAATCTTTACTCACCCTCCTCCTTCTATCTCCAATATTGTCTCCCATACAACGTCTTTGAATTCAGAAACACTTGACGCTATTTCAGAATATATTGCAGAGACTAAACCTTCAATGGACACTGATCCACCTCCTGTTCCTTCTCTTCCCTCTCCTCCATCTCCACAACTCCATTCTTCGCAACACTCCGTTCCTTCGCTGCTTGAACGTCTTCCGATGCCACCGCACGTAGACTTTTCTAACCCCTCTAGTCCGTAGGTGCCCTTCCTTACGGATTCCTGGTATTTTCCTTGTTGCAAATCATGACCTATTGATCGGGCAAATTGGGACCTTTACTCGCAACTCACTGCTTTTAGCGAAGTTCCTTCTTCATCCTCCATTGATGAGCTCCTACACCTCTTCTTGATGTCAGTTTTAACCGCAGCTTCTCATTCTGTACCACAAACCTCAGGCAGGCATTCTCAGAAATGCATGCCTTGGTGGTCTGCTTGTGCTCGTACAGTACGTTTGAGACGTGCTGCATGGGGCAGGTACCGGTACAATAGAACCAATGAGAGACTTCTTGATTTTAAGCAGAAGCGTGCGGTCGCTCGCCATGTCATCCATGACGCTAAATGCACTTGCTGGCGAGATTGTTTCCACCATCACCTCTGCTTCCTCTATGAGTGCAGTCTGGAAAAAAGTGAGGAAATTGAGTGGTAAATACTCTCCTGACCCGGCGCCGGTGTTGATATAGCAAACCCTCTTGATGTTGCCATTGAAATTGGCACTCATCTGGTCCGTATTTCCCAGGGGCTCCATCTATGTCCCTCGTTTCTTTCCTCAAAGTCTGCCAGAGAGTTAGTACCCTAGGACTTTTCTTCTCACAGAGGAGAACAATATAATGTGCCTTTTACACTTCGATAACTGGAGGCAACACACTCAGCTTGCCGATCATCGGCAGCTGGGCCTGACGACATTCATATTTGGATGTTATATTTACATCAGTTAGCCCTTACGGTCCTCTTACACCTCTTCAATCTTACTTGGTCACAAGTTCTTCCCCAGCTGTGGAAATCTGCCATTGTTCTCCCTTTCCGCAAGCCGGGTACTATGGGACATGATGCCTTCCACTATCGTCCCATTGCTCTTACCAGTGCAGTTTGCAAAGTGATGGAACGTCTGGTAAATCGACGTTTAATGTGGTATTTAGAGACACACAACAGTCTCTCCACCAGTCAATATGGCTTTCGTAAGGGCCAATCTACCACAGACCCCTTACTACGCTTGGATACATATGTTCGTAATGCCTTTGCGAATAACCACTCAGTTATTGCCATATTTTTTGACCTTGAGAAGGCATGTGACACAACTTGGAGGTACTACGTACTAGTTTATAAAAGTACAGTATTAGAATTTAGAATAAGTTAAAACAATTTACAATATGAAGTAGTATTACAAATTGGTACATTTTAAACAAAGACATTGAAACACTTATAAGTTTGAAGTAATGAGTAAATGGTAATCATCAGCAATATGCAATAATGAAATTGAAAAAAATTTAAGTTCGAAGTAGATTATCAAATAGTTGGGCAGAATTAAATTATTTAGAAACTTCAGTAACTGGTAGGTTTATTATAATCACAGTGAAACGCTAAACCCGTAGGATTGTACAGGACGTGGGGGGATGGAAGGTATTCAGGATCAATTCAAGGAACCGGAGCAGATCCAATTCCCTAGATCAAGAGCCCATCACCAGCATCAAGGAACCTCCCTTGACGGGGGTAATTGGTAGGTATTTAGTAGTTTGTCTGGTTAATTTTGGGTGATGAGGTGATTTCTAAGTAGGGTCTTAAATTGATTTGCAGGTAGCAGGGGTCCATTTGTGTGTTCTGGTAATGAATTCCAGATCTTCGGGCCCTTTAGGTGCATAGGGAGAGATGGACACGTAGGATATCGAAGAGTGATTTGTGTCTTGAATTATGGTAGTGTTCTGTTATAGTCATCCAGGAGTAGTCTGACAGGAGGGTTTACATTTGAGTATAGTGTTCTGTGTATGTAGTAGGCACAATAATGTGTGTGGATGTTTTGTATATTAAGCAAGTTAAGACTCTTGAAAAGCGGTGGAGTGATCTGTCTAGTGCAAGTTAGCAATCAATCGCACTGCAGCTTTTTGTTGGGTTATTAAAGGTTTAAGGTGATATGTTGTGATTGAGCTCCATGCACAAATACCATAGGGTATCCTGTAGCTTGATCACTAGCTCACACACTGAAGCCCGGGGTTCGAATCTCCTCCGGTACTGCTGGAAAATATTAGGGACATGTTTCCATAAGACACCTGCTGTCCCTGTCCCTGTTCACCAATCCATTTAAAATGGGTACCTGGGTGTTAGTCGACTGGTGTGGGTCGCATCCTGGGACAAAACTGACCTAATTTGCCCGAAATACTCAGCATAAAAGGAGGTATTCTATGTATGTAGTAGTATGTCATTGATGTTAGCTAGGCCTTGTACATATAGAAATATATTTATTTATTTATTTAATGTAATATTTAGTATCGGCATTGCCTCATTGAAAGATAGCGAACTTTTATTTCCATTATGTAACTATTATATAGAATTAGACTGCAGATATATCCAAATAAATAACAAAAAAAACTCATTACCGACCACCCTAAACCCTTACACTTCACAGATCTCTCAGACATTATATAATCTCATGTTTTTTCTTGTCTTTGTATTAATTGACAAAGTCCTGACTGACAAAACATCTTATAATTTGCACATTGTCATAATCATCTTAAAAATACTAGCCATATCTGGCATGGCGCTATTCTGAAAAACTGCTGCGTATCCTGCACCATCGCACCATCAGAAATGTAAAATTTTCTTCATATTTTCCCCAGAACGGACGTGGGCTGTATTCTGGGAAAGAAGGCCAAAAATTAATTTTTTTCTATGTTATTAACCCTCTGAGGTTATTATTAATCCTATGTTAATTTACTCAGGCCTGGTCTCAGACCGGGCCGCGGGGGCGTTGACCCCCGGAACTCTCTCCAGGTAAACTCCAGGTAAGAAAACTGTAAAAATGTAAACTTTGGTAAGGAACTTGAATAAAAAATGTAGTGGCAAGTAAAGCAAGTAGGTATAATTTCACAACTTTTGGAGGCTTACAATTGTCTTACGTAATAACATACCTAGGATAACATTAAAAAAAAGTGGCTAATTTTCACTGGGGTAGATGTAGATTATTCAAATAGCCTCAATGAGAAATCTCAGTATTTTCCCTGGAAGCCTTTTGTATGTTTTTGCTGTTGGGCACCACACCATGTACAACAAGTACTGACATCATTCAAGCCTCTCCATCTACATCTCCAGTACTTTGTACCACATGTTCCAAAGTGGTTGGGCCACTTGCCTTGTTTCCTCCTCTTCCCCTCCGTCCTATCCTTTTCCAGTATTTCCATCCTTCCTCATCCTTCTTCCCATCTCACGACAGCTCTGGTTGTCTTCCTCGCCTCGCCTACCTGACATCAACTATACAGAAAGCCGCTTGTTATGGTCTCAGAGCATTTCGGGTAAATTAGGTCAGTTTTGTCCCAGGATGTGACGCATACCAGTCAACTAACACCCAGGTACCCATTTTACTGATGGGTGAACATAGGCAACCGGTGTAAAGAAACGCCCAATGTTTCTACCCTCGCCGGAAATCGAACCCAGACCTCGCCGTGTGAAGCTATCTCTGGGATGGTGTAGTTCCTTGGTGTTTTGTCCGTCCATGTTGCTGTTAAGTAAGTTCATTAATATACAGGTACACATAAGTACAATTATCACTCATAGTGAATTCGAATTCAACTGCCTGTTGCTACCAGCAATATCTAAACCTACAAGAATCACCGAGACAAGCATCTTCTTAATAGACCACATCTAGACAAACACCATATCCCCTTTAAAATCAGGCATAATCACAGACAACACTACAGACCACTACCCAACCTTTCTCATAACTAATCTGGGCAAACTGCCACAAGACATTACTCAAGTAACCTTCAGACTAAATAACGAGACAGCAGTTAACAACTTTATGGCAGCTATGAATAACATCGATTGGCAAAATGAGCTCGAAACATATACAGATATGAATGAATGTATAAATAATTTTCTAAAAAAAAAAAAGCCCAAAGCCTCTATAACAAACATTGCCCCCCAAAAACTCAACAGATCACAGCAAAGAGACTGAATAATCCCTGGCTAACACCAAGCATCCTCAAATCCTTTAACACAAAGCACATATATGAAAAAAGTATAAAATGGGTCAAATAACTAGAGAACAGTCTAAACGTTACTCGTCAGCACTTACCAGCCTGATAAGATCTAAAAAATTGTATTATGAAAATAGATTACATAACATCAAAAGTGATATGAAAAAAACCTGGAAAACTCTATTTATTTATTTATTAATTTGAACATGATACAGAGAAGTACAAGGAACACAATTTTTAAAGTGCAGCATGCCAAAGCCACTTGTATGCAGAGCATTATGCGCAGGCTTAAAATTAACTTAAGATTAACTAAGCAATGATATATTCAGTGGTACAAAAATTATTGTAAAACAGATAACAATTTAGTACAAATGAATATTACAAAGACAGGTCATATCTGAAATTCTTGGAACTAAAAAGTTATCCAAAAAGAAAATCAGATGAACCCCTACTCACACCCACTGAAACGGCAGACTCAATGTTTTCTGCTCCACCAAAGGAAAACAATCTAGCGAACAAAATACCAAGCGCAAACACCCGTCCATCAGACTACCTCATAGGTACCTACCCAAATACGCTATTCCTAGCTCCAACCAACCCCATAGAAGTTATGCTCATTATAAACACCCTTAAAAACAAGGCAGGAGATATAAACAACTTGCCTGCTTTTATGTACAAAAAAGCTTCTCAAGTATTGTCACCAATTATTGCAACACTAACAAATCCATTGAATCATCTACCTTCCCAACAATCCTCAAAATAGTGAGGGTCACTCCGATTCACAAAGGTGACCAAGCTAACTTGAATGACTATAGACCAATATCTAACTTACCACTGCTCTCTAAAATCTTTGAAAAATTAATTCATAGACGGATCTATTCCTACCTCATCTTACACAACATTTTAAACCTTTGTCAGTTTGGATTCAGGAATGTGGAAAATACTGTATATATTTTCAAGAAATACAGTAGTTATATGTAAATAGATGGCCATACTGTATTTAATAAAAATTGTTATAAAAAATGGGAAACTGCGCCTGCGCAGAAGACTCGCCATTGTTGCTTGAATTGAGTAACAACGTTAGTGAATAATGGGAAGAATTTTTCGTGCTCTAGAGGTTAAAATTGGGCTGACACCTCTCAAATAGGAGCCGAAATTGTTGGATGTGCATTCCTGCATAAGTTGAGATATCAGACGACTGGACAAGACAGCTCCAGGAACCTCAGATAAGCTATGTAGATTTGTGTTATAATTCTGGCCAGTATTTTCATAAATTTAGACAGTGAGGTTTTCTGAGTATGATACACCTTAATCTCCAGTCAAATTGGTGAGTGATTTTAAGATATTCTCCTTCTGTTATGTAAATGTGTATATATATAATCCTTTATTAATTTAATATACAGTCCACAAATTTATATATTTACCAGAATTCTTGGTGATACATATTTCATTTGTAATTAATAGGTCTAGAGCAACTTGTGGATAAGACAGTTGTAGGTATCGAAGGGGGACATTTTTGCGACCTAGGTGTCCCAAATTCCTACTTGTCTATGTAACTGATAAATAATAATTATCTTTGTTATCATTTACTGTTATGTACATAATGAGTTTCATTCAGATAAATGTAATTTTCCACAAGGAATAATAAAAGCACAAATGATGCTATCATACACATGCTAGAACTAATATACACCGCACTCGAAAAGAAAGAAGTCCCGCTGGGCATTTTCATTGATTTACGTAAAGCTTTCGATACAGTCGACCATGAACTGCTGTACTCCAAATTGCTGTATAGCCCTTGTGGCTTAGCACTTGTTTTTGATTATAATAATAATGTACTCCAAATTAACGCACTATGGTATCAGAGGCCACTCCCTCAACTACCTAAAATCATACCTTAGTAACAAAACTCAATATGTGTATGCAAATGATGCAAACTCTTCCATCCAACCAATCACAGTAGGAGTCCCACAAGGAAGTGTCCTTGGACCACTCCTCTTTCTCATCTACATCAATGATCTACCGAATGCATCACAGCTGCTCAAACCCATATTATTTGCAGATGACACTACACATGTCTTTTCCCACCCAAACACAGTCATACTAGCAAACACAGTTAATGCCGAATTGCAGAAAGTATCTGCCTGGATGATGACTAATAAACTTACCCTGAATACCGATGAAACCTATTTCATTCAGTTTGGAAACAAAGCTGCAAATGGTCCAGTTAACATAACGCTAAATGGATCATCAGTCACAAGACTTAGAGGGAAAATTCCTAGGTATCCACCTTGACAGTAGCCTTAAGTTCCAGACACACATACAACAAATCACCAAGAAAATCTCCAAGACTGTAGGCATACTATCAAAGATACGGTACTACGTTCCACAATCAGCTCTCCTGGCACTGTACGGGTCTGTACCATTCACTTATATACCCTTATCTTACATATGGAATTTGTGCATGGGGATCAACAACATCCAATCACCTAAAACCTCTAATAACCCAGCAAAAGGCAGCAGTAAGAATGATAACAAATTCCCACTCCCGCCAGCATACTCCACCAATTTTCAAGTCTGAATCTGTTCACCATTAAGAACATCCATACTTATTCATGTGCCTACTACATACACAGAACAATACACGCAAATATAAACCCTCCACTCAAAGTTCTCACCAACCTTAACAGGACACATGACCATAACACAAGACACAGATCTCTTTTTGATATACCTCGTGTCCATATCACACTGTGTAAAAACTCTATGCACATAAAGGGCCCCAAAATATGGAATTCATTACCAGAAGATATTAAAGTAACCCAGTCTGAAAATCAATTTGACTCTTCTCAAAAGCCACTTAATTACCCTAGACTAAATGCTAAATACTCAGTACACACATACTTATGTATTCCCACATCATAACCTCAACAATCACTTTGAACCTTTTATCCATTGTTGACAGGAATATAATTGAATCATTGTTTTCACAAAAAAGCATTTTTGAATATATGAATACATATTTTGTCTTATACAAATTAGACTCACTTATAATTAATAATCTACTGTACAACTATGAAATAATTACTATCCTACTGTACAACTATGATATAATCACTTGCAAATTAAATGTGGTCCCAAAACTCAGTTTTTAGCAAGCCGCTAACCAGACTGAGAGTCGAAGATCAAAATGAATTTTTTATGAGAGAGCCACAAAATTTGATTAACACAAGCCTATCCGATGTTATCCTGACGCCAAATGACTTCGAACAGGCGATAAATGACATGCCCATGCACTCTGCCCCAGGGCCAGACTCATGGAACTCTGTGTTCATCAAGAACTGCAAGAAGCCCCTATCACGAGCCTTTTCCATCCTATGGAGAGGGAGCATGGACACGGGGGTCGTCCCACAGTTACTAAAAACAACAGACATAGCCCCACTCCACAAAGGGGGCAGTAAAGCAACAGCAAAGAACTACAGACCAATAGCACTAACATCCCATATCATAAAAATCTTTGAAAGGGTCCTAAGAAGCAAGATCACCACGCATCTAGAAACCCATCAGTTACACAACCCAGGGCAACATGGGTTTAGAACAGGTCGCTCCTGTCTGTCTCAACTATTGGACCACTACGACAAGGTCCTAAATGCACTAGAAGACAAAAAGAATGCAGATGTAATATATACAGACTTTGCAAAAGCCTTCGACAAGTGTGACCATGGCGTAATAGCGCACAAAATGCGTGCTAAAGGAATAACAGGAAAAGTCGGTCGATGGATCTATAATTTCCTCACTAACAGAACACAGAGAGTAGTCGTCAACAGAGTAAAGTCCGAGGCAGCTACGGTGAAAAGCTCTGTTCCACAAGGCACAGTACTCGCTCCCATCTTGTTCCTCATCCTTATATCCGACATAGACAAGGATGTCAGCCACAGCACCGTGTCTTCCTTTGCAGATGACACCCGAATCTGCATGACAGTGTCTTCCATTGCAGACACTGCAAAGCTCCAGGCAGACATCAACCAAATCTTTCAGTGGGCTGCAGAAAACAATATGAAGTTCAACGATGAGAAATTTCAATTACTCAGATATGGTAAACATGAGGAAATTAAATCGTCATCAGAGTACAAAACAAATTCTGGCCACAAAATAGAGCGAAACACCAACGTCAAAGACCTGGGAGTGATCATGTCGGAGGATCTCACCTTCAAGGACCATAACATTGTATCAATCGCATCTGCTAGAAAAATGACAGGATGGATAATGAGAACCTTCAAAACTAGGGAGGCCAAGCCCATGATGACACTCTTCAGGTCACTTGTTCTATCTAGGCTGGAATATTGCTGCACACTAACAGCACCTTTCAAGGCAGGTGAAATTGCCGACCTAGAAAATGTACAGAGAACTTTCACGGCACGCATAACGGAGATAAAACACCTCAATTATTGGGAGCGCTTGAGGTTCCTAAACCTGTATTCCCTGGAACGCAGGAGGGAGAGATACATGATTATATACACCTGGAAAATCCTAGAGGGACTAGTACCGAACTTGCACACGAAAATCACTCATTACGAAAGCAAAAGACTTGGCAGACGATGCACCATCCCCCCAATGAAAAGCAGGGGTGTCACTAGCACGTTAAGAGACCATACAATAAGTGTCAGGGGCCCGAGACTGTTCAACTGCCTCCCAGCACACATAAGGGGGATTACCAACAGACCCCTGGCAGTCTTCAAGCTGGCACTGGACAAGCACCTAAAGTCAGTTCCGGATCAGCCGGGCTGTAGCTCGTATGTTGGTTTGCGTGCAGCCAGCAGCAACAGCCTGGTTGATCAGGCTGTGATCCACCAGGAGGCCTGGTCTCAGACCGGGCCGCGGGGGCGTTGACCCCCGGAACTCTCTCCAGGTAAACTCCAGGTAATATACATAACAGTAAATGAACAAAGATAATTATTATTTATCAGTTAGACAAGTAGGAATTTGGGACACCTAGGTCGCAAAAAATGTCCCCCTTCGATACCTACCACTGTCATATCCACAAGTTGCTCTGGACCTATTAATCATAAATGAAATATACATCACAAGGAATGCTGGTAAATATATAAATTTGTGGACTGTATATTAAATTAAAAAATGATTATATATAAATACACATTTATATAACAGAAAGAGAATATCTTAATCATAACACTCATCAATTTGACTGGAGATTAATGTGTCATGTACAGGATTCCCCCTTTTGCCTACATTTATGAACATTTTACTGGCCAGAAATTAAACATAAATTAGACAGCTTATCTGAGGTTCCTGGAGTTGTCCTGTCTTGTCGCCTGATATCTCAAGTTATGCAGGAATGTACATCCAACAATTTCGCCTCCTATTTGAGAGGTGTCAGCCCCATTTTAACCTCGAGAGCACGAAAATTCCTTCCCATTACACTAACGCTGTATCCAATTCAAAAACCAAAATGGCGACCCTCCTTCTGCGCAGGCGCAGGCTCAGTTTCCCATTTTCCATCACATAAATTTTATTAAATACAATGTAGGCTATCTATTTATCTATAAATTACAGTATTTCCGGAAAATATATACAGTATTTTCCACATAATCAATAAAAAAAAAAAAAAAAAAAAAAAAAAAGGCACAATACCGTGACTGGAACGATATACAAATAACCCGCACATAGATCACTTACTCACCCATAACCAAATAAATACTGAATAACTGAACCTGATAAATTGTATATCTTAAATGTTTCTCACAATTATATCACATAAATGTTAAACCTAAAACCCAATCTAACTTTATTATTTTTTAAATACACTACCTAACAGAATACTCCATACGACTGACCCCTCAGGGAAGGTTCCTTGATGCTGGTGAGGGGCTCTTGATTTAGGGAATTGTATCTGTGCTCCAGTTCCCCGAATTAAGCCTGAATGCCTTCCACATATCCCCCCCAGGCGCTGTATAATCCTCCGGGTTTAGCGCTTCCCCCTTGATTATAATAATAATAATCCATACGACTGAATGTACAACAATGCATGCAACCATATGACCTGTCTTTGTAATACTCACTTGTGCTTTATAGTAATCTGTTTACATTAATGTTTTATCACTGATTTCATCATTGCTTAGTTAATCTTAAGTTAATTTTAAGCCAGCCCGTAATGCTATGCATAGTATAAGTGGCTTTGGCATGCTGCTCTTATCTGTATTTTTTCTACCTCTGTATGTGTGCTCAAATTGTTAATAAATAAATAAATAAATAAATAAATAAATAAAAGAGAGAAGCTTACGACGACGTTACGGTCCGACTTGGACCGATATAATCCTTAGTGTTAAGTAGACGGTTAGCCAATAACGTTAAGTCGGCCCATAATGCTTAGGCATAATACAGGCTCTCTTTGTATTGCAGCCCACTATTGTAAATACAAAATCTCAATGTACTATTTGCAAAGACATAAAATAAATAAATAAATAGTAACATGTTTAAATTACCTAGGATACCCCCCCCACCCCAAAAAAAAAGAAAAAAGTCAAAGTGACTTACTTCCACTGGGATCCTGTTGCTATAATATTCGCTAGGGCAGAGTCCTGACACGGGTCTTAGCCTTTCTACAATAGAGGTTATTGTTAGGTGTATCCATATGGTAGTGACCCCATCTATGTAACTGTATTTGTGTATACCTGAATAAACTTACTTACTCACTTATATACATTTGAAAATCACAGTTAGTGGTGTTGCGTGTCATACATGAGTGTGCTGCTGCTGCTGCTGCTGCTGCAGCGCCTCTCATAACCTCTCTCAGCGTGTTGTTAACCAGGTGAGCAGCTGTGATATACGCTCCCTATATTTTTTACCTAATATTGTATCTTTCAGACTCTTTCTATATTTGTTATAACGAGTAACACTACACAAGGAATCAAGGGATATTGTGGACTTGTTTTAATGTTTGTATTAGGCATATTTGTACGGGAAGAAGTCTTTGAACCATGTGAGGCAATAGGGTGTGTATAGCGTTCACGTTTTAATGCAGCTTTGACACTCGTTTTATAATTAAATTCATTGTGAGCCCTTGGTTGATGGAGGTCCTTAATTAGCGAAAGGTTAGTCATGCACAGGGAAGCTAGGCTGCAAAGGATGAAAAACCCTCGAAACCGGTTAAAGGTATAACGAAGATTTTTGTTATTCGTATTAATCCTGATCCAGGAGAACATAGTCTCTCTCCTATTTCCATTTGGGTCCTTTTGATTCTCTTCCTCATTATGTGACCCCCACCAGTCTGTTAACACCCGGGTATTGAAACAATGCTACCCGGGAGGTTCCTTGATGCTAGTGAGGGTTTTGATCCAAGAAGTTCGATCTGAACTCTGGATTGAACCTCATTGCTGAAAATTCCCCCATAATTTGATTCTCTTGAATATATATTACTTGATGCTAGGTGAACATGGGTAACAGGTTTTGAGTAAAATGGTTTAGAAAACCGACAAGCTGATAAATGAGACATGTGCCTCATTTGGGTATCTTTATTTTGGATACTTTGCCAGCCATTCGCTTCTTCAGTCCAATACAAAGAATGGTGGAAGATGAGGAGTTGAGGTAACCAGTCCCTCAGCCTGAAGTTGATGTGGGTAGGTCATCAATCTTCATAAAGTACTGCATAAGTTTGATAGAGCTTATATACTGCAAACAGATGAGATGAAGCAGTGGTACGTGGAGTCTCCAGTGGAGAAATCCACTTGTAGAGGTAGGTCGTGCCTATAGGTTAGGCAAGATTTTGAAGAATTCCCCAGATGTTGCACCGGTGTCTCATTTATCAGGGGAAAGAAAACATTGCTACACGGAAGTAACACTTTAAGTATGCTATATTAAGATAATTCCATTAATTCAAAATAAAACTAATAAAAGTTATAATAAGAGTGAAACTAATTACCTGGATTGTTACAAAATGTCATGAGATAGTATTATACATGTGTGTGTATAAGACGTTAATGATATTCTCAGAATTGATTCAGTGAGTGACAGATACAGTCCTAGCAAGGTATATGAGAATAAGATTGCTTAGATTATAGAATATTAAAAATTTTCAAAATTGTAGGCATGCTATCAAAAAATACAGTATGTTCTGCAAATACTACTTGCCCTGTACTACTCTCAGATCTATCCCTTGCTCACTTATGATATCTGTACTTTAATTTTAGATGATTTTCTGTGAACAGAGATGGGTCGCATTTTCAGGTTATTTTTTTTTTTTTTTTTTTTTTATTATCACACCGGCCGATTCCCACCAAGGCAGGGTGGCCCGAAAAAGAAAAACTTTCACCATCATTCACTCCATCACTGTCTTGCCAGAAGGGTGCTTTACACTACAGTTTTTAAACTGCAACATTAACACCCCTCCTTCAGAGTGCAGGCACTGTACTTCCCATCTCCAGGACTCAAGTCCGGCCTGCCGGTTTCCCTGAATCCCTTCATAAATGTTACTTTGCTCACACTCCAACAGCACGTCAAGTATTAAAAACCATTTGTCTCCATTCACTCCTATCAAACACGCTCACGCATGCCTGCTGGAAGTCCAAGCCCCTCGCACACAAAACCTCCTTTACCCCCTCCCTCCAACCCTTCCTAGGCCGACCCCTACCCCGCCTTCCTTCCACTACAGACTGATACACTCTTGAAGTCATTCTGTTTCGCTCCATTCTCTCTACATGTCCGAACCACCTCAACAACCCTTCCTCAGCCCTCTGGACAACAGTTTTGGTAATCCCGCACCTCCTCCTAACTTCCAAACTACGAATTCTCTGCATTATATTCACACCACACATTGCCCTCAGACATGACATCTCCACTGCCTCCAGCCTTCTCCTCGCTGCAACATTCATCACCCACGCTTCACACCCATATAAGAGCGTTGGTAAAACTATACTCTCATACATTCCCCTCTTTGCCTCCAAGGACAAGGTTCTTTGTCTCCACAGACTCCTAAGTGCACCACTCACTCTTTTTCCCTCATCAATTCTATGATTCACCTCATCTTTCATAGACCCATCCGCTGACACGTCCACTCCCAAATATCTGAATACGTTCACCTCCTCCATACTCTCTCCCTCCAATCTGATATTCAATCTTTCATCACCTAATCTTTTTGTTATCCTCATAACCTTACTCTTTCCTGTATTCACCTTTAATTTTCTTCTTTTGCACACCCTACCAAATTCATCCACCAATCTCTGCAACTTCTCTTCAGAATCTCCCAAGAGCACAGTGTCATCAGCAAAGAGCAGCTGTGACAACTCCCACTTTGTGTGTGATTCTTTATCTTTTAACTCCACGCCTCTTGCCAAGACCCTCGCATTTACTTCTCTTACAACCCCATCTATAAATATATTAAACAACCACGGTGACATCACACATCCTTGTCTAAGGCCTACTTTTACTGGGAAAAAATTTCCCTCTTTCCTACATACTCTAACTTGAGCCTCACTATCCTCGTAAAAACTCTTCACTGCTTTCAGTAACCTACCTCCTACACCATACACTTGCAACATCTGCCACATTGCCCCCCTATCCACCCTGTCATACGCCTTTTCCAAATCCATAAATGCCACAAAGACCTCTTTAGCCTTATCTAAATACTGTTCACTTATATGTTTCACTGTAAACACCTGGTCCACACACCCCCTACCTTTCCTAAAGCCTCCTTGTTCATCTGCTATCCTATTCTCCGTCTTACTCTTAATTCTTTCAATTATAACTCTACCATACACTTTACCAGGTACACTCAACAGACTTATCCCCCTATAATTTTTGCACTCTCTTTTATCCCCTTTGCCTTTATACAAAGGAACTATGCATGCTCTCTGCCAATCCCTAGGTACCTTACCCTCTTCCATACATTTATTAAATAATTGCACCAACCACTCCAAAACTATATCCCCACCTGCTTTTAACATTTCTATCTTTATCCCATCAATCCCGGCTGCCTTACCCCCTTTCATTTTACCTACTGCCTCACGAACTTCCCCCACACTCACAACTGGCTCTTCCTCACTCCTACAAGATGTTATTCCTCCTTGCCCTATACACGAAATCACAGCTTCCCTATCTTCATCAACATTTAACAATTCCTCAAAATATTCCTTCCATCTTCCCAATACCTCTAACTCTCCATTTAATAACTCTCCTCTCCTATTTTTAACTGACAAATCAATTTGTTCTCTAGGCTTTCTTAACTTGTTAATCTCACTCCAAAACTTTTTCTTATTTTCAACAAAATTTGTTGATAACATCTCACCCACTCTCTCATTTGCTCTCTTTTTACATTGCTTCACCACTCTCTTAACCTCTCTCTTTTTCTCCATATACTCTTCCCTCCTTGCATCACTTCTACTTTGTAAAAACTTCTCATATGCTAACTTTTTCTCCCTTACTACTCTCTTTACATCATCATTCCACCAATCGCTCCTCTTCCCTCCTGCACCCACTTTCCTGTAACCACAAACTTCTGCTGAACACTCTAACACTACATTTTTAAACCTACCCCATACCTCTTCGACCCCATTGCCTATGCTCTCATTAGCCCATCTATCCTCCAATAGCTGTTTATATCTTACCCTAACTGCCTCCTCTTTTAGTTTATAAACCTTCACCTCTCTCTTCCCTGATGCTTCTATTCTCCTTGTATCCCATCTACCTTTTACTCTGTGTAGCTACAACTAGAAAGTGATCTGATATATCTGTGGCCCCTCTATAAACATGTACATCCTGACGTCTACTCAACAGTCTTTTATCTACCAATACATAATCCAACAAACTACTGTCATTTCGCCCTACATCATATCGTGTATACTTATTTATCCTCTTTTTCTTAAAATATGTATTGCCTATAACTAAACCCCTTTCTATACAAAGTTCAATCAAAGGGCTCCCATTATCATTTACACCTGGCACCCCAAACTTACCTACCACACCCTCTCTAAAAGTTTCTCCTACTTTAGCATTCAAGTCCCCTACCACAATTACTCTCTCACTTGGTTCAAAGGCTCCTATACATTCACTTAACATCTCCCAAAATCTCTCTCTCTCCTCTGCATTCCTCTCTTCTCCAGGTGCATACACGCTTATTATGACCCACTTCTCGCATCCAACCTTTACTTTAATCCACATAATTCTTGAATTTACACATTCATATTCTCTTTTCTCCTTCCATAACTGATCATTTAACATTACTGCTACCCCTTCCTTTGCTCTAACTCTCTCAGATACTCCAGATTTAATCCCATTTATTTCCCCCCACTGAAACTCTCCTACCCCTTTCAGCTTTGTTTCGCTTAGGGCCAGGACATCCAACTTCTTTTCATTCATAACATCAGCAATCATCTGTTTCTTGTCATCCGCACTACATCCATATGTTGTTATATAACATAAAAAAAATTGCAAAAGAAATACTTAATCTATGATGTATACACAAGTTGCATGTATTGAAAAGGTAAAATAATGTCAAGAGTTCTACCCAATAATTGTTGGTAATTATCTGGACTTGGTTGTCAGTAATCCAAAGCCAGGACAACAGCATGTAAATGTCTACGCTAATGCTAATAGAATTTATACTGTACTTCAGCTTTATATATCCTTGGTAAGTCCTTGTTTAAATTTTGCGGCGCAGCTCTGGTCTCCATATTACATAGTGGACATAAATGTGCTGGGAAAACATAGTGTAGGATAATGAAGTCGATCCCTTGTATCAGAAATTTTTCCAAGGAGATGAAGCATAGAATTCTCTCTGGGGCATAGAATTAGGGATGGATGTGAATGACTTGTACAAATGAAATGCCGAAGTAAATAAAAGGGATATGGGTTGTGTACTGAAAATGAGTAATGAGGGTAGGATTTAGCAAGAAATTCTAGTTGGTCAAATTTAGACATAGAAAGGATTTAGGAAAGTACTGGTTTGGCAATAGTTACCATTCATGCTTAAGGGAATATTATTAAACTAATATTTGCTTAACTCATATTATAGACCAAAAGATCAAAATTTAACAAGGGAATTTTATTGGATAACTTCAGATTGGAGAAAAATACACTACATGGTAAACCAAGAAATGTGTAAAAACTTTAAAATCTGATACATGATACATATATTTACTGTTAATTGGTTGAGGCCTTATGAAAATGGGAAATAAATTGTTAATTCCAATAATAATAAGGTACAGTATCTACTAGTACAGTGGTTAGCACTCTTAGCCCACGACTGAGATGTTTGGTTGAACCTGACACTAGGCAAGATATATGATTTTTTTTTTTTATATTTTATTAAAGACAATACAATACATTAACCCTTTGACTGTCGCGGCCGTATATATATGTCTTATGAGGTACCGCGTTTGACGTATATATACTCATAAATTCTAGTGGCTTCAAATCAAGAAGGAGAAAGCTGGTAGGCCCACGTGTGAGAGAATGGGTCTGTGTGGTCAGTGTGCACCACATAAAAATCCTGGAGCACGCAGTGCGCAGTGCATAATGAGAAAAAAAACTCCGACCGTGTTTTTTAATTTAAATGCCGACTTTGTGGTCTATTTTCGTATAGTATTTATGGTTGTATTCTCGTTTTTTTGGTCTCATTTGATAGAATGGAAAACATATTATAGAAAAAGAGATGACTTTGATTTTGCTATAAAAAAAACCTGGAAATGGAGCTCAAAGTAGGGGAAATGTTTGATTTTTGCCGATGTTCAAAAGTAAACTAATGACATCATTGTCCAATAAATGTCCAACTAGCCATTCTAATATGCAGTCATGAATGGGTTGATGTTATTTATACAATTATTACAGTATTGGAGTAGTCTGCATAATAGTAAATTTTCTATTTTTTGTTTGAATAAAAATTCAAAATAGAAAGCAAGAGTAATATCAGAGGGGCTTGGAGACATGACTGATGAACAAAGAAAATGTTATTTTAAAGCCAGGAATGTCTGCATTGTTCATTCTGGACCTTATTTTGAAATTGTCATATTTTTTAATTTTTGTGAAATTGGCCAAATTGCAAATTTCTGACCACGTTATTGGGTAGTTGAAATTGGTAAATGGGCAGTTTCTTGTACTCAATTGATAGAAAAAATGGAGTTCTAAAGAAATAGCTATGAGTTTGGTCGATTGAAACAAAGGAATTGGCCGAAAATAGGGCTCAAAGTGGGTGAAATCGCCGATTTGTAAATATCGCCAAGGTCACTAACTTCACGAGAGCGTAATTCCGCCAGTTTTCCATCAAATTTCGTTTTTTTTTGGTGTCATTACAATTGGGAAAAGATTCTCTATCATTTCATAAAAAATAATTTTTTTTTTAAATTTTGGGACTCCAGGAGACACCTCAGGATTGGGGGTTGCGACAGTCAAGGGGTTAAAAAATAAAAGAACACGGTATCGAATCTTCCACAGAAATTATAAATTTTCATTGTTGAAAGACACACTGAACGTTTAACTTTGTGCCGACACAAACTGTCCCTCATCCCCTGTGCATTATATCCCTTTACACCTATGTTAAATACAAGATTACACAAAATTATACTTTACATCAACCAAAAATATATTACAAATGCATTATTATTATTATAAACAAAAGGAAGCGCTAAACCTACAATATGCATTAATTTCAATCAGTGAACTTATCACTCGACAGACAGGTGTGCGATGTTTTTGTTTTTTTCTTCAAATTTTATTTAATACAAGGTGGTATAAAAATATTTCAAGAGCAGATTGCTACAACACATCATGTAGTATTGGTTACACACCAACCTAACCACCCATCTATAACAGCCTATTCAGAGCATCCAATCCCGTTTTCCACTCTACGAGTAACAACAAAAAAACATTTGTATATTCAACTATATATCCGTTACAAGGAAAACCACAAAACTGCTGTATGAGAAAACCACACCGTGATTCTGAGTACCACTCCCCCCCCCCCCTTCGCAGACTATGACACAACCACTCCGGCAAGAAACAATACCCCAGACCACACAAAGGTCCCCCTCCCTCACCCTACATTACACCCCGATCACCATACATACCAAATAAAACGTACATTCCAGTCACGAAAAAAAACCTAACTCTTCCCTCCCTTCCCCTCCCGGAAGACCAACCCCTTGGCTCCACCGAGGGATTTATATACCTACCTACACCTCATTACTCCTTTAACATTTCCATCGTTAGATTCCTATACCCCAACGAAAAGGCTCCCTCCCAACATTGCCTATACACCTCTATTCCTACATTTCGTCCTATAAAAATGGCACATAGTGCTCTGACGCGCATCGCACCCTTATTCTCCCGCATACCCCATGACACGTATAAGTAGTCAAGTACCAAATGTGAAACAGAACGTCGTACCTCATCTGAGCAATTTTCCATCTCAAGACTCAAAGCTCTAAGCATCGACAACCCCCCCCCCACTCGTCTGAGAACACCCTTGAACCAATTCCTAACCTCATGTAAACCGTCACAAAAGTATACGACGTGAAACGTCATTTCCAGCCACCCGCACAACACACAGGTCTGATCCTGAATTATTCCCATAACGTACAATTGTGCCTTGGACGCCAAAATCCCGTGGAGGAAGTGGTAACCAGTTTCCCTAACCCGTGGTTGTAAGTGCAAATTCTTGAACCCCTGCCATATATAGTCTTCCAATGATATCCTGGGAAAACCTCATCACCGATAACCTCTCCCGATGTTTTACCTATATTGTCTAATTTACCTGCCCGAACTCTCCTAGGGTTATGCATTACCAATAAGTACCGTAACAGCGCTTCGCATTGCGGCTGCTACTACAATCGACGAATTAAATGCACACGCCGCCTGTTTGTCATTGCAAAAATACACACCGCAGATCTTTAACTGCTCAACGGTTCTCCACCCATACTCCTTACCTAGCGTCCCCCCCCCCCACCCAGGACCCCACCTCCAAAAGTTTGGATTTTTCTCTATTAATGCGCATAGAAGACACATCACTAAAAAACTCAGTAACCTTATTAACGAACGCCAAACCATTCCTACTACACGCCAAGATGGTGGTATCGTCCACATAACCTAAAATCCCTACTGCTTCGCCCTGCACACAAATCTCCCCCCTACACCACTCATTACCAATCTATAAAAGGGGTCCTGCAAACAGGCAAACAAAAGCTGCGAGAGGGGACACCCCTGCCGCAGCCCCCACCCCATGCCTATTGCGGACCTCAACCTCCCATTGACCTGGACCCCTACCTGTGCCTCCGTACATAACGTACGCACCCACGCTACTATTTCTTCCCCAAAACCCTGCCTCAATAATGTTGCTAATAATGTTTCCCTATCCACATTGTCAAAAGCCTTTTCCCAATCTAATCCTACGACTCCGCCTCCACTACAATCCTCCACGAGACTTTTTAGGCGTTGATGACCATCTCGCATAGACCGTCCAGGACTCCCGTATTGCCCTTCCCATATTACCTTGTCTAAAACCTGTTTCATCCGGTTTGCCAAAATACGCACAAAAATCTTATAATCCTCCCTATCAACATGATGGGCCTATATGCCTCCAAGGATTCGCGGACCTCGGCCTTTGGTACCAACACTACAACACCCAACCCCACCTCACCGCCCATCCTATCTCTAATTTTCATTGAATTGTAAAGTCGAACCAACACACATTTTAACAGTTCCCAATGAACTGCATAAAAATCACCTGGTATCCCATCCCAACCAGGCAATTTCCTCAGTGCCTGTCCCTGAACAGCCTTGTAAACCACCACCTCTGATATACAACCCTCCATGTCCTCTCGATCCACGTCTCTCAAATTCGCCACAATGCCACGCAGTAAAGCTTCCCTCGCCTCTCGATTCCCCTCTCTACCCTTCCATTTTTCTCTCTAACCATTTGTCTGCATATATCCCCATGCTCTCAGTTGTAACTAGCCTTTGTCCTTTATGATAACCTCCCTAGTCATCACCGACCACCACTGATAATACTGTCATCGCCATACGTCTCATTCTGAAACTACGTAGAACCCCCACAGAGGGTTTATCCCCCCAAAGCACCTCCTCAATCCCCGCTCGCACCCTCAATGCCTGAAAATTATCGTTCTGAATTTCCCACAATTGACTACGAAGGCACTCTATTTCCGCGAGATCATACCTCCCACCTTCACCGTAACAATCTTGCAGCTGTCCCTCTAAATACTTTTGCTTACCATATCTATAACACGCCTCCTCCTTCCCTAACCTTCTATAAAAACCCTGTATCACATCTTTTGCCTTTGAATGCCACCACTCTACAACATCCTCTATCCCATTTCCTTCGTTCCAGAATCCAACCCACCATAACCTGAAAGCTTCCACAGCATCGACTCCTTGCAACAAATTGACATTTTATTTCCAATAACCAGAAAAAACACGGATAACGCCCTCCCAGAACACCACGGTGGTCTGAGAAACCCAGATCAACACAATCAACCCTGCCACTACGGATTAAGCTAGTGATATAAACCTTGTCCAAGCGCGTGTTCCACATTCCACCCGTCATTACCCACTACATCCACTACACCAATCGCTTGCAGAACCTCCCGTAAAACCCTTAAATTACACCCCCCACCACACGGTTCGGCATCTTTCCCGGATCACACAATTCCAATCGCCTGCAACGACAGAAACTAAGGGTAGACTTCTGAGAAAATAAGCCAAAACATCACGTACAAAATCCTCCTTTACTCATCGATTTGTTGGCACTGGCATATATACTCCCACGAAACCCACCTGAATGTTCCCCCATGAACCCACCACACGCACACCCCGGCCCCCTCCGCCCCACTCCCATGCTACGAGCGTAAAAGGGCTGGTCTCCCTTATGCCTATCACAACCCCACCTTTGAGATTATCCGAATTCCCGGCATAACATTTATACCCTTGTACACATAATTCACTACCACACCGAAAATTGTGTTCTTGTATAAAAAAAAAACATCGACATCCATACGTCTGAGCTATACCTCTACCCAACGCCTCTTGACCTCTGCTCTGAGGCTATTGACATTCATCGTTATACACTTGAACTCTCCAGTTAGGTTTTCTCATTGCGTTTTCCCGTCACCTTTAAACTTGTCTTGGACTTGCCACTGTTGCACCTGCCCGTCTTCCCCACACTCCCACTTGACTTCTCTAAGGGAAGTCCCTTAACGCCCTTGGCTATGTCAGCCCACACCATTTTACAAGACCTCTGACCCGGTGGTAAGATATCGTCCTCCACAGGTGTACTGGGCCTCTTACATGACACTCCCTCATAATCCATAAGCCCCTCACCGTCCGTCCTATGCACCTCGATATCCGTCACCACCACCGCCGTGCAAGTTGTACGCCTTTCCTCATTGCGCACACATCCCGCTAGACCATGGTCGACCACAGGTGACGCCGCCAACGTTGGGAGTAAATCCTCTGTCGCTGGGCTGTCGAGGATCCTCTGTATGTTCTCAAAACTGGGCAATACCAATAGTGCGTGCGCCGCCTCTTCCACCGGAGGCGACATGCTGTCAACCCAATCGTCTCGATCTCCAACGCCGGTGGAAGCGTCGAGACGATCCCCTCTGCAGCATCCACTGCTGCACTCCACTCCACTTCACATCCGCCGGTAAAACCTGCAGCACATCATCCACCATCATGGACTTCCGATGGGCCAATCATCCTCCTCCATCGAATCTTTGGACGCAGTGTCCGTCAGGTCCAACCGTTGTATCCCTCGTCGTTGCTCACAAGTCGCCGCCATATGTCCTGTTGCACCACACAGTCGGCATGTCCAAACCTGCCCTGGGTAAGTTACATAGACCTGCGTCCGAAAATCCTCCAACACAACAAGAGAGGGAATTGGATGTCTCAGTGTTATTTTCATAGAAAAAGAACCCTCGAGCACACCAGCATAAAAACCCTGGGACCAACACCCTACGTTGACAGCTTGTATGGTGCCATAGTGCCCAAATGTCCGACGAATGTCCACCTCGTTTGCCTCGAAGGGTATATTACGTAGACGAACCCACGTATAACATGCCAAAACATCACGCAGGCGCACCTCCAGACCAGTGTTGATGACAATCCGTTTTTCTTGAAAGATGTCCACGACTCGCATAAGCAGCAGACGACACAATTTCACAAAAATTCTTGCGTTGCCGTTCAAAGAAATCCCATATAAATCCTCACTTGGGATTCCATACGTATCTTATCACAAGAGGCAGAATGACGTCAGCGGTGTCCTGGTATATTGCACCTTTCAACAATTCCACACAGACAGTGTTGACTCTTCTGTGCTCCGCCATCTTGAAAAAACAAAACTTCTCGATACAGACACCAGAGGGCACCAGCCGCACACTCTGCGTCCACCCTCACCAACAGCTGGGTGAGAACTGTCAGGATATATGATTAAGTTTCCTAACACCTGCCACCCCTGTGTCTATTAGTAGTAAGTAGGTACATGGAAGTTAGTCATCTGTTATGGGTTACACTCTGGGGAAGACCTTAAAATCAATACCAATGGAAACAAGACAATTACTGGCTTTCTTGGGTTATCCTGAATTAATAATTTGAATAGTATTTTCATATCAAATTGGAATCCCTCAATATGTGGTTGTTGTAAATGATATGCCCTTTAGTGTTAAATGAGAACTTGTAATTTATGCAGGTGGAAATAGTGTCATAAATGCCAAGGGATATAGCTGATGTTACCTGTACTGGGTAATCTGAATTCACATTTTGTTGGATAAAAATTTTAACTATACATAGTAAGAATAAAAAAAAATTCTTGCCTGTAATGCTTTCATTAGTAATAAGCTCTGAAATGTCGTAAGACTTCCCTTTAGTTCGTGTCTGTTAGGCAAGAATCAGTTTAATGCAGTGCTGTATAGAAAAATGTTAGTGAACTTACAATGATTGAGAGAGGAAATACAAATTAGGTTTAGTAAGAATACTATAATGCAGTTGAGGTTTCAGATTTTTGATCTACAGACTACAGTGGATTAACAGACCACCTAATCAGTGCAGCCTGGCAATAACCTGTTAACCCTTTCAGGGTTTCCGACGTACTAGTACGGCTTATGCACCAGGGTTATTAATGTACTTGCACGTGTAAATTCTAGCGCCTTCAAATCTAGCGAGAGAAAGCTGATAGGCCTACATATGAAAGAATGGGTCTGTGTGGTCAGTGTGCACAGTATAAAAAAATCCTGCGGTACACAGTGCGTAATGAGAAAAAAAAAACTTTGACCGTGTTTTTCGTTTAAAACAGCGAGTTTGCACTGTATTTTCGTATGGCATTTATGGTTGTATTCTAGGTTTCCTGGTCTCATTTTATAGAATGGAAGACATATTACAGAAATTGAGATGATTTTGATTGGTTTCATAATGAAAAGTACCTTGAAATTAAGCTCAAAGTAGCAGAAATGTTCGATTTTTGCCAAAGTTCAAAAGTAAACAAATCATGCCACGCGTCCAATACACATCAACTGGTGAGTCTAATATTCTTTCACAAGTGCGTTGATATTATTTATACCATTTCTACACTAATGCAGTAGTCTGCATAACAGTAAATCTTCTATTTTTTATGAGAGTAAAAATTCAAAGTGGAAAGCAAAAGAAATGTAAGAGGGACCTAGGGACATGATTAATGAACAGAGGAAATGTTCTTTTAGTGCCAGGAATGTCTGTCTTGTTTATTCTGGACCCTGTATGGAAATTGGCATCTTTTGAAATTTGTGTGAAATTGGCAAAATTGCTAATTTCTGACGACTTTATTGGATTGTTGAAATCGGTAAATGGGTGGTTTCTTGTACTCATTCAATAGAAAAAATGGACTTCTAGCAAAGTAGTTATGATATTTGTCGACTAGTAAACTGGAATTGGCCGAAAACGTCGTTGAGACCGCTAGCTTCGCGAGAACGTAATTCCGTAAGTTTTCCATCAAATTTCATAGTTTTGGTGTCATTATGATTGGGAAAAGATTCTCTATCTTTTCATAAGAATTTTTTTTTTTTTTTTTTTTTTTTTTTCCAAAAAAATTTTCAACCCTGAGAACAAGTTTAGGAGAGGGCCTCTCAACCCTGAAAGGGTTAAGGGATTACAGTATGGCGAGAGAAACTAAAAAACCAAACAACCAGCGATTAAAATGGGTGCAAATATGGTCAAAGCATTTTATCAATGCAAACAGCATATTATTAAAAGATAATTACTTCAGATTATCCCAGAATAACCAAAGAAGCCATTAAAGTTTGGCTTATTTCTGCTGGAATCTTTAACTTTCACTCTAGGATGTGACCCACAGTAGTTCATTAATTACTAGGTAACAATACAGTACACTATATATTTACTGCTAGGGGAAAAATGGGGGCAGTAAGTACAGTATAAAGACTAAAATACAGTATGTATCTTCTAACCCAAGAATTGGTTTAGTAGATTACTATACTACTGACCTGAGGGTTACAAAAATTGGATCAAACCTAATTTACTAGATAGGCATAATGAATAAATTGCCACTTGAGTAAAAAGTGAACAGTAAATTTGTTAACAAATAAATGTTTTATTGTGTTATTATATGAGTTTTGATATGCAAGTTTCCAACTCATTATTTTTTCTTTGCAGTCCCTAAGTCCGTTAGATCGGTGCCTTAATCCACAATTTCAAGATGGTTAGGGTGGACAAAACGACATGGAAGGCTAATTACTTCACCAAGATCACCAAGCTTTTTGACGATTACAGCCGTTGCTTCATTGTTGGTGCTGACAATGTCGGCTCAAAGCAAATGCAGGAGATCCGAATGGCTCTGCGTGGCTGTGCTGTTGTTCTCATGGGCAAAAACACCATGATGCGCAAGGCTATTCGTGGCCATCTAGAGAACAACCCAAATTTAGAAAGGTAATTTTGTGCTAATTGATAATTAGCATTAGTAATTATATTCTTTTTTTTGGTTGAAGTAAGTTTTAAGAGCTTGTTTTATTCTGTCAGTAACATATTTATTACATCCCATCTCTTGTAGGTTTGTAGACTTTGTAGGAAAGACTTGTACAATTTTTTATTAAATGCAGTATTTGAAAGGGTGCATTTAAAGAAACAAATTTTCTTCCATCTGACAGGCTGCTTCCTCATATTGTGAACAACGTAGGATTTGTGTTCACCAATTTCGATCTGGTTGAGGTTCGTGACAAGCTTCTGGCCAACAAGAAGAAGGCTCCTGCACGTCCTGGAGCTATTGCTCCTTGTGCTGTAACTCTCCCTGCTCAGAACACTGGTCTTGGTCCTGAGAAGACTAGTTTCTTCCAGGCTTTGCAGATTCCGACCAAGATTTCTAGGGGTACCATTGAAATTGTTGTAAGTATAAGGGAAAATTGTAAGTGTTTAAAGATTGTTTACTTATTTATTGTAAGTTAAAAGTAGGTCTTAGACAGGGATGTGTAATGTCACCATGGTTGTTTAATATATTTATAGATTGGGTTGTAAAGGAAGAAAATGCTAGGGTGTTCGGGAGAGGGGTGGGATTAAATTTTGGGGAATCAAATTCAGAATGGGAATTGACACAGTTGACAGTTGACAATTGACAGGGTTGTTGAGGTGGTTCGGACATGTAGAGAGAATGGAGCGAAACAGAATGACTTCAAGAGTGTATCAGTCTGTAGTGGAAGGAAGGCGGGGTAGGGGTCGGCCTAGGAAAGGTTGGAGGAAGGGGGTAAAGGAGGTTTTGTGTGCGAGGGGCTTGGACTTCCAGCAGGCATGCGTGAGCGTGTTTGATAGGAGTGAATGGAGACGAATGGTTTTTAGTACTTGATGTGCTGTTGGAGTGTGAGCAAAGTAACATTTATGAAGGGGGTTCAGGGAAACCGGCAGGCCGGACTTGAGTCCTGGAGATGGGAAGTACAGTGCCTGCACTCTGAAGGAGGGGTGTTAATGTTGCAGTTTAAAAACTGTAGTGTAAAGTACCCTTCTGGCAAGACAGTGATGGAGTGAATGATGGTGAAAGTTTTTCTTTTTCAGGCCACCCTGCCTTGGTGGGAATCGGCCAGTGTGATAATAATAAAAAAAAATTATATATATATAAGTATATTGTAGGTAGTAGGTTGGTAGACAGCAACCGCCGAAGGAGGTACTACCGTCCTGCCAAGTGAGTGTAAAACGAAAGCCTGTAATCGTTTTACATGATGGTAGGATTGCTGGTGTCCTTTTTTTCTGTCTCATAAACATGCAAGATTTCAGGTACGTCTTACTACTACTACTTACACTTAGGTCACACTACACATACATGTACAAGCATATATATACACACCCCTTTGAGTTTTCTTCTATTTACTTTCTAGTTCTTGTTCTTGTTTATTTCCTCTTACCTCCATGGGGAAGTGGAACAGAATTCTTCCTCCGTAAGCCATGCGTGTCGTAAGAGGCGACAAAAATGCCGGGAGCAAGGGGCTAGTAACCCCTTCTCCTTTATATATTACTAAATGTAAAAGGAGAAACTTTCGTTTTTCCTTTTGCGACACCCCATCTCGGTGGGATACAGCGTGTGTGTGGGTGTTGGTGTGTGTGTGTGGGGGCATGTGTGGGTGGGTGTGGGTGTATATATATATATATATATTTTTTTTTTTTAACAAGTCGGCCATCTCCCACCGAGGCAGGGTGACCCAAAAGAGAAAGAAAATCCCCAAAAAGAAAATACTTTCATCATCATTCAACACTTTCACCTCGCTCACACATAATCACTGTTTTTACAGAGGTGCTCAGAACACAACGGTTTAGAAGCATATACAGTGGACCCCTGGATAATGATATTATTTCAATCCAGAAGTCTGTTTGGGTGCCGTTATAGACCGAATTTGTTCCCATAAGAGATATTGTGAATTAGATTAGTCCATTTCAGACCCCCAAAAATACACCTACAAAAGCACTTACAAAAATACACTTACATAATTGGTCGAGTTGGGAGCTGATCGTTATGCGGGGGTCCACTGTACGTATAAAGATACACAACATCCTTCCAAACTGCCAATATCCCGAACCCCTCCTTTAGAGTGCAGGCATTGTACTTCCCATTTCCAGGACTCAAGTCTGGTTATATAAAATAACCGGTTTCCCTGAATCCCTTCACTAAATATTACCCTGCTCACACTCCAACAGATCGTCAGGTCCCAAATACCATTTGTCTCCATTCACTCCTATCTAACATGCTCACGCACGCTTGCTGAAATTCCAAACCCCTCGCCCACAACACCTCAGTGGACCCTCTGTTATCAGCCGTAATCCAAACCAGAAGGTCAGCCTATATCCAAAATGGCTGAAAACTGAAATAATATTTCCAATAAGAATTAATGTAACTCCAATTTATTCATTTCAGACACCCAAAAATGTTAACAAAAAAATATATTTTTTAACCCTTAAACTGTCCAAACGTAGATCTACGTTTTTTCAACATTTGAAAGTATGTAAAAAAGGTAGATCTTTTATTTTTATACTTTTGAAAATGTGTAAAAAACTTTGATCTACATTTTTTTTTTGTGTGTATTTGAAAATATGTAAAAAACATAATCTACTTTTGGAGCACTACGCATGTGAATGTAGATCTGGTTGGACAGTTTAAGGGTTAAAGATTAACTATAGCTTTACATGCAGAAAACCATGAGAAATAAATATAAAGCACAAATTTTAATGATAAATGAACATTACATACCATTATTGAAGGCTCTTATTGGTGTATTGAAGAAGGCAGGAGGGGAGAGGGAGTTGGGAATCCCCAACTCCCTCTCTCCTCCTGGCTGTATAGTGTAGACCCCCTGGGCTACACTACGTTATTTAGTTGTAGCTACAGTTAGATGGTATGAAAGGAAAATGGGAACCACAAGTAAGAGAGAGGTGAAAGTGTATAAACTAAGGGAGGAGGAAGTTAGGGTGAGATATAAGCAACTATTGGCAGAAAGGTGGGCTTGTGCAAATATAAATAGTGGGGCGGTTGAAGAGGGTTGGAATAGTTTTAAATATGCGTATTAGAATGTGGGGCAGAAGTTTGTGCCTATAGGAGGGTGGGTGCAGGAGGAAAGAGGAGTGATTGGTGGAATGATGAAGTAAAGGGTGTGATAAAAGAGAAAAAGGTAGCCTATGAGAGGTTTTTACAAAGCAGAAGTGTTATAAGAAGAGCAGAGTATATGGAGAGTAAAAGAAAGGTGAAGAGAGTGGTGAGAAAGTGCAAAAGGAGAGCAGATGATAAGAGTGGGAGAGGCACTGTCAAGAAATTTTGATGAAAATAAGAAAAAAATTGGAGTGAGATAAAAAAGTTAAGAAAGCCTTGGGAACGAATGGATTTATCAGTTGAAAACATTGTCCAATAAATGTCCATCTAGCCATTCTAATATGCAGTCATAATGGGTTGACATTATTTATACATTTATTACAATATTGCAGTAGTCTGCATAACAGTAAATCTTCTATTTTTTGTTTGAATAAAAATTCAAAATAGAAAGCAAGAGTAATATCAGAGGGGCCTGGAGATGTGACTGATGAACAAAGAAAATGTTATTTTAGAAATTGGCATATTTTTTAATTTGTGTGAAATTGGCCAAATTGCAAATTTCTGACCACATTATTGGGTAGTTGAGATCATTAAGTGGGCAGATTCTTGTACTCAGTCGATAGAACAAATGGAGATCTAAAGAAATAACTACGAGTTTGGTCGATTGGAACAATGGAATTAGCTGAAAATAGGGCTCAAAGTGAGTGAAATCGCCAATTCGTAAATATCGCCGAGGTCACTATCTTTGCGAGAGCGTAATTCTGTAAGTTTTCCACCAAATTTCATTCTTTTGGCGTCATTACCATCGGGAAAAGATTCTCTATCATTTCATAAGAATTTTTTTTTTTTCCCCTTCAAAAAATTTTTGACATCGGGAGACACCTAAGAATTTGGGGTTGCGACAGTCGAGGGGTTAAGTCATCCAGTAGCACTGAAGTAAAGTTTTCAGCCATTTGGTTGGTAACGTGGTTGTTGAATGCACAGATGTGTTCCTGAACCAAGATTATGTCTATAAGTAACTGATATTAAGATAATTTGTATTATATGTATTCTCTGTACATGAAAGAAAATTACCACAATTAATTTCACCTTTCAGAATGATGTGCAGTTAATGAAAGAAGGGGACAAGGTGGGTGCCAGTGAGGCCACACTTCTCAACATGTTGAATGTATCCCCTTTCACCTATGGTTTGATTGTGGAGCAAGTTTACGATCAAGGAACAGTCTTTTCTCCTAAAGTGTTGGATATTACTGATGAAGATCTTAACAAGACATTCGAGGAGGTGAGCAGTTTCTGTTCGACTGTTTTCATTACATATGGTGCATAGGACCCGACTTTTTTTTTTTTATTTGAGTTAAAACTTAGTATTTTACATTGCTTAGTTACATTAAAAAAAAATTTCCATTGCTGTTACCTACCCCTAATACATCCTCTGCATCACCTTCTCAGTAAGTCTTCAGTACTGTATCTGATTTCACTCATTTATCATGAGCACAGAATGTCAGTAACCATTCTTTCACATTGCCATGCATTCTTCTGGTTTCTTCATTACTTAATTTGTCATAATATGTACACTACAAATTGATTTCAAACTGCTTCTAGTCTTCGTAGTATGTAGTATCACTATGGAGTTAGCTCTCAAAGGTAGTCAACAAAAATGCAAGATTTGACTAATAATTTAGGAGCTTGCTGAACTGTTTTATTTTTTAAAATAAAAGTAAGTTCTCCATACTTTTGGAAAAATATGTATTTCTTATTCAGACAGTTTATTTGGGAAATGTTAGCCACATGAAATACTTTTATGAGAGGATGGATTTATTTCCTAAAATTTAACTCTAAGGGAGGGGTCCCCAACCTGAGGCCCGATGGTCATGTGTGGCCCTCCTAGAAAATGGATACGGCATGAAATTATGAATTCACTTTTATGTAGGTTCCATACTTAGTATCAACAATTACAAAATATTTAAAGCTATTTTACACCAAAACCTTATTGCCACCTCTAACAACCCCCTCTCACTTCAGGTCAGGGCCAGTTTATCCTAGTAGCACCCTATTTACTGTCAATTAGTAATTACATTAAAATTTTATTTATCTTTCCATTATAGTCTCGTATATTTCATAAAAATTGAAATAGTATTTTTATCTATAACAGAACTTGAACCATTTACCTGTTACATCTTTTGACTTACAGTATAATTATTTTACCATATTATAATGTTATAAGTATAATGTTAATATCAATCATTATAAAATGTGGCCCTGCTTTAAATTTGGCTTTTCAAATTGACACTTTCATACTTGGGGACTACTTATCAGTTCAGCGATAAAACGGTTCTAATACCCAGACTTGAGTAATGTCTAGTGATTCTAATTCACATGAATTTACCTTTTAAAACATAATTTGCTATCTTTGTGTACTAAATAAATGTGCATTTCAGCTGTGTATTTTGACAAAATTGAGAGTGCCAATGTTTATTAATCATAGGCTAGGTCTAATTAGATGGGTTATATTGCATTAGGCTGCATTGAGTTGCCTGCAATATTCAAAAAAATATTTTTAACCATTAAACTGTCCAAATGTAGATCTACATTCACTCCCGTAGTGCTCCGAATGTAGATTTACATTTGGACAGTTTAAAGGTTAATACGATAACCTGCACATTTCGGTCCAAGTTGGACTGAAATGTTGTCATAAGTTTCAATCCCCTAAGTGTAGGTTCTTTGTGTATTGTTCCAGCCACAGTATTGTTACTTTTTATTTTTTTAAATATATGTATAATACAGTATCCACCATTTTTATCCAGGTTGAGCAATTAAAATGATCTTCATTGTACAACCCAATCAATAATGAACACTTAACCTTTTCACTGTCAGTGCCGTAATATTACGGCTTGCAAGCCAGTGTTGGTGCTGTAATATTATGGCAAAATTCTAGCGGCTTCCAGTCTTGTAGAAGAAAGTTGGTAGGCCTACATATGAGAGAATGGGTCTGAGTGGTCAGTGTGCGCAATATAAAAAAAATCCTCCAGCACGCAGTGCATAATGAGAAGAAAACCCTCAGTGTTCATGGTTTAAAGCACCAAATTTTGTGGTGTATTTTTTTATGGTAATTATAGCTGTATTCCCGTTTTCTTGGTATCATTTGTTGGAATGGAAAATATATTACAGAAATAGAGATGATTTTGAATGTTTACTGACTAAAAGTACTTTGAAATTGAGCTCAAAATAGCAGAAATGTTCGATTTTTGCCAGTGTTAACCCTTTGACTGTCGCAGGGCCCTTTCTGAAACTGTCATTCTATGTCGATAAATTTAAAAAAAAAAATTATTTTTCCTTATGAAATGATAGAAAATCTTTTCCAGGTGGTAATGACACCAAAAGTTCGAAATTTGGTCGAAAACTCACGGAGTTACGCCCCCGCGAAGTTAGCGGTCTCGGCGACATGTGCGTATCGACGATTTCACCGACTTTGAGCCCTGTTTTCAGCCAATTCCGTTGTTCCAGTTGACCAAACTCGTAACTATTTCTTTAGAACTCCATTTTATCTATCAGCTGAGTACAAGAAACCGCCCATTTACCAATTTGAACTACCCAATATAGTGGTCAGAAATTGGCAATTTGGCCAATTTCACGCAAATTAAAAAAGGTGCCAATTTCAAAATAGGGTCCAGAATAAACAAGGTAGACACTAAAATAACGTATAGTCTGTTCATTAGTCACATCTCTAGGCCCCTCTTATATTATTATTGCTTTCTATTTTGATTTTTTATTCATACAAAAAAAAATACAAAATTTACTGATATGCAGACTACTGCATTATTGTAAAAATGGTATAAATAATATCAGTGCACTAGTGAAAGAATATTAGACTCCCCAGGTGACGTGTATTGGATGTGTGGTGTGATTTGTTTACTCCTGAACATTGGTAAAAATCGAACATTTCCGCTACTTTGAGCTCAGTTTCAAGGTCGTTTTCATCGTCAGAATAATGAAAATCATCTCTATTTCTGTAATGTGTTTTCCATTTTATTACCTAAGACCATGAAAACGCGAATACAACGATAAATACTATACGAAAATACACCTCAAAGTCGGCGTTTTAATCCAAAAAAAACGATCAGTTTTTTTTCCTCATTACACACTGTGTGCTGCAGGATTTTTTTTATGTGGTGCACACTGACCACACAGACCCATTCTCTCACATGTGGGCCTACCAGCTTTCTCCCGCTTGATTTGAAGCCGCTAGAATTATTGAGTATATATACGTCAGAAACAGTGGCATGTAAGACGTATTTATATGGCGTAAGCAGTCAAAGGGTTAAAGAGTAAACAAATGTTGTCATACGTCCAGTACACATCAACTCGTGGGTCAGATATACTTTTACAAATGCACTGATATTATTTATACCATTTTTACAATAATGCAGTAGTCTGCATAATGGTAAACCTTATATTTATTGTGAATAAAAATTCAAAATGAAAGGCAAGCATAATATAAGAGGGGCCTGGAGACGTGACTAATGAACAGAGAAAATGTTATTTTAGTGCTAGAAATGTTTGTATTGTTAATTCTGGACCCTGTTTTGAAATTGGCCTTACTTGAATTGTGTATGAAATTGGCCAAATTACCAATTTCTGATCACTTTATTGGGTAGTTGAAATTGGTAAGTGGGTGCTTTCTTGTACTGAATCGATAGAACAAAGAGTTCTAGTGAAATAGCTATGAATTTGGTTGACTGGAACAATGGAATTGGCCAAAAATAGGGCTCAAATTGGGCAAAATTGCCGATGCATGAATATCGCCGAGACCACTAATTTTCAAGAGTATAATTCTGTAAGTTTACCGTCAAATTTCATATTTTTGGTGTCATTATTGTTGGGAAAAGTTTCTCTACCATTACACAAGATTTTTTTTTTTAAATTCTTCGACACTGAGAGCAAGTTTGTGAGCAGGGGTCTCGACAGTGAAAGGGTCATAAATACTTGCTAAACTTTCACAAACCTCTTAAGTAAATATTACCCCATGATTTCAGAGATCATGGCAGATTTGTAAAAAAAAAAAAAAAAAAATTGTACTTGCTACTTTCTGAGGTAGTTTTTAGTTGTTTATTTGGGTGTTTATAATAAACTTGCTGATTTTTTTTTTTATTCTTACAGGCTCTAAAAAGGGTGGCTGCTTTGTCACTTTCCATTGGTTATCCCACTATTGTGTCTGTGCCCCACTCTATTGTGAATGGCATGAGGAGGCTACTGGCACTTGCTGCTGTTACTGACATCACTTTCAAGGAGGCAGAAACTGTTAAGGAGTTCTTGACGGTAAGTGAATTTGTATGCCCCTAAAAGTTCTTTTTATGGTTTTAACCCTTTAACTGTGTCTGACGTACTAGTATGCAGGTGCCGGTACTGTGTCCGACGTACTAGTATGCAGGTGCCTGTACTGTGTCCAATGTACTAGTATGCAGGGGCTGGTACTGTGTCCGACATACTAGTGTGCATCGTTTTTCATACCCACAAATCTGCTGCCTACCAATATTTTTTACCTCAGGGAAACTCTTTAGGTCTTCCATCTATTCATACATTTGAAAAAAGAAATCTAAGGTTAGCAGGGTCCACATAATGGATCATGGTTAACTACTGAGGGGATGACTGTATGTCCAATGTACTAGTACACCTCACTAGTAAAAGTAAACTGGAAGCAGAAGCTGTTCCACCACCAGCTTCCCTATCAGAATTTAAATTGTTGTGTTATACAAGATATTAAATTAGAAGCGTCAGCCACTGAATCTGTTTGGTTACAGCTTCTCGAGGGCCGAGAAAAACTAATTTTGGGTGTGATTTACAGGGCCCCAAATCTTGATAGGGAGTGCAGTAAACTTCTATGGGACGAAATTCGTAAGGCATCTACATACGAAAATGTTGTGCTAATGGGAGATTTCAACTATAGACAGATTGACTGGAGCAATTTGACAGGAAATTTAGAGTCGGGTGACTTTCTTGATACGATCCAGGATTGTTTTTTAAAACAGTTTGTGACAGAGCCAACTAGGGGAAATAACCTCCTTGACTTGGTTCTTGCCAGTAGGGAAACACTAATTAATAATCTTGAGGTTAATGATGAGCTTGGGGAGAGTGATCACAAATCACTCAGTTTTAACATATCATGGAATTCCCCTAATAATGGCAATCAAGTCTCCGTCCCTGACTTTCGCTTGGCTGATTTCATAGGACTGAAAAATTACTTAGGTGGGCTGAACTGGAATGACCTGACTAGGGGTCAGGTAGGTGGTGATGGTTGCCGATATGATGCTTTCCAGGGCATAGTTCTAGCTGCTCAGTCAAATTATGTTCCAAATAGGGAAATCAGATCAAACAAAAATGATCCTAAATGGATGAACAATAGATTAAAATATCTGATTGGTCAAAAGAGAGGCATATATAGGCAAATCAAAAGAGGAGAGGGGCAATTAAGAAATCGATATATTCAGTTAAAGAGAGAAATAAAAAAGGGAATTAGAAAAGCAAAAAGAGATTATGAGGTTAAAGTTGCAAGAGAATCGAAGACTAACCCAAAAGGATTCTTTCAGGTATACAGAAGTAAGATCAGGGACAAGATAGGCCCACTCAAAAGTTCCTCGGGTCAGCTCACTGACAGTGATAAGGAAATGTGTAGAATTTTTAACACATACTTCCTCTCAGTTTTTACACAGGAGGATACCAGCGATATTCCAGTAATGATAAATTATGTAGAACAGGACGATAATAAACTGTGCACTATTAGGGTCACAAGTGACATGGTCCTTAGGCAAATAGATAAATTAAAACCTAACAAATCCCCAGGCCCTGATGAACTGTATGCAAGGGTTCTAAAGGAATGTAAAGAGGAGCTTAGCACACCTTTGGCTAATCTTTTCAACATATCACTACAAACTGGCATGGTGCCAGATAAGTGGAAAATGGCAAATGTGATACCTATTTTCAAAACAGGTGACAGGTCCTTAGCTTCGAACTATAGACCAATAAGCCTAACCTCCATAGTGGGAAAATTTATGGAATCAATAATTGCCGAGGCAGTTCGTAGCCACCTTGAAAAGCATAAATTAATCAACGAATCTCAGCATGGTTTTACAAAGGGGCGTTCCTGCCTTACGAATTTATTAACTTTTTTCACTAAGGTATTTGAGGAGGTAGATCATGGTAATGAATATGATATTGTGTATATGGACTTCAGTAAGGCTTTTGACAGGGTCCCACATCAGAGACTATTGAGGAAAATTAAAGCACATGGAATAGGAGGAGAAATTTTTTCCTGGATAGAGGCATGGTTGACAAATAGGCAGCAGAGAGTTTGCATAAATGGGGAGAAGTCAGAGTGGGGAGGCGTCACGAGCGGTGTTCCACAGGGGTCAGTGTTGGGCCCCCTGCTGTTCACAATCTACATAAACGACATAGATGAGGGCATAAAGAGCGACATCGGCAAGTTTGCCGATGACACCAAAATAGGCCGTCGAATTCATTCTGACGAGGACATTCGAGCACTCCAGGAGGATTTGAATAGACTGATGCAGTGGTCGGAGAAGTGGCAGATGCAGTTTAATATAGACAAATGCAAAGTTCTAAATGTTGGACAGGACAATAACCATGCCACATATAAACTAAATAATGTAGATCTTAATATTACGGATTGCGAAAAAGATTTAGGAGTTCTGGTTAGCAGTAATCTGAAACCAAGACAACAGTGCATAAGTGTTCGCAATAAAGCTAATAGAATCCTTGGCTTCATATCAAGAAGCATAAATAATAGGAGTCCTCAGGTTGTTCTTCAACTCTATACATCCTTGGTTAGGCCTCATTTAGATTATGCTGCACAGTTTTGGTCACCGTATTACAGAATGGATATAAATTCTCTGGAAAATGTACAAAGGAGGATGACAAAGATGATCCCATGTATCAGAAACCTTCCCTATGAGGATAGACTAAGGGCCCTGAAACTGCACTCTCTAGAAAGACGTAGAATTAGGGGGGATATGATTGAGGTTTATAAGTGGAAGACAGGAATAAATAAAGGGGATGTAAATAGTGTGCTGAAAATATCTAGCCTAGACAGGACTCGCAGCAATGGTTTTAAGTTGGAAAAATTCAGATTCAGGAGGGATATAGGAAAGTACTGGTTTGGTAATAGAGTTGTGGATGAGTGGAACAAACTCCCAAGTACCGTTATAGAGGCCAGAACGTTGTGTAGCTTTAAAAATAGGTTGGATAAATACATGAGTAGATGTGGGTGGGTGTGAGTTGGACCTGACAGCTTGTGCTAACAGGTCGGTTGCCGTGTTCCTCCCTTAAGTCAATGTGACCTGACCTGACTAGGTTGGGTGCATTGGCTTAAGCCGGTAGGGACTTGGACCTGCCTCGCATGGGCCAGTAGGCCTTCTGCAGTGTTCCTTCGTTCTTATGTTCTTATGTTCAAACGGGGTGTGCAAGTAGCTCAAAGATGACTTATTCACTCCATATTTATTACAGTTTCATGATACTAACAGGAATTAAGCCACAAAACACACTAGATACAACCCAGTAAAGTCAAACAATGTGAAGAATTTTGATGTTTTGATAAGTAATACATTCTGAAATAATTGTAATATTATAATTTTTTTTTTATTAACACTGGCTGTTTCCCACCAAGGCAGGGTGGCCCGAAAAAAGAAAAACTCCTTATCATTCACTCCATCACTGTCTTGCCAGAAGCGTGCTCACACTACAGTTATAAAACTACAGAATTCACGCACCTTCATTATACATAGCCTTTGAAGAACAAAATAGTAAAAAACAATAACAATTGTAATGTATTTTCTTTTTCAACGAATCGGCCATATCCCGCCGAGGCAGGGTGGGAAACGGGTAATTTATACAGAAGGGGTTACTAGCCCCATGCTCCTGTATAAAGTATGTATATAATTTATATAGCCTAGTAAAGTCAGTCAGTATTACTTATTTCCATGTTTTGAGGAGTATTATTCTCTGAAACAATTGTAATGTTATAAATATTCCTTGTACATAGCCTTACAAGACCAAAATATTAAAAAAAAAAAAACATACCATTTATATTCCAATTATTCCAAGTGAAGCAAAGTTTGAAATGCTGAAACACTTTGAAACACATGAGTATTATAAAAAACTAGTATATATAGCATTAAACATTAAAAGCAATTAAAAAAATCATATACAGTGGACCCCCGCATAACGATTACCTCCGAATGTGACCAATTATGTAAGTGTATTTATGTAAGTGCGTTTGTATGTGTATGTTTGGGGGTCTGAAATGGACTAATCTACTTCACAATATTTCTTATGGGAACAAATTCGGTCAGTACTGGCACCTGAACATACTTCTGGAGTGAAAAAATATCGTTAACCGGGGGTCCACTGTATTAGTGTCAATAAATTGTAAAATGTAAACATTGCTGGTGCTGTAATGCCACTGTTGCTGATTATAGATAATTTTTTCACCAACTTCAACACACCATAAAATTCTAAGTTTTCATAAGATTTCACTTATTTTAGCCTTATTCGGTTTAGAAAAGTAAGTTCTATAGATCTGTAAGAAAATTTTATTTTCCAGAATCTTCAACATGCACAGGAATTTTTTTTTTCAGACTATCCCACAATTGAAGGGTTAATGAGTAAAGCATTATTAATTTGTATTTGCCCATCAAGGTGGTGCTATGATGCTGATGAAATGTATCTTCATAGAAAAAATTAGTTACCCTTCCCTTCTTCAAATCAGTTCTAATTTCCTACCATTCCCCAGGTTCTGTTGGAACCCATTAGATTTAGTATTTCCCCATGAAAATAATTGTCAGCATAAATCTTTGTTAACCCTTAAACTGTCCACACGTAGATGAACGTTCACATGCGTACTGCTCTGCATATTTTGGGGATTTTTTTTTTCTCTCTCTCAAATGAAGAGCACATTTTTCCCGGCATCCCCGAATTTTGTCATACTGCACACACTGAATGCACACTCATTCTCTCATGTCTAGGCAACTCAGGCTTATCGTGCCAAGGTTGAAGGCATGTAAAATAAAACGTAGATCTACGAAGGGAGTGCTACACACGTGAACGTTGATCTACACTTGGACAGTTTAAGGGTTAATTTTTTCCTGTAAAATTTCTGAGTTCTGAATATTTAAAATGATTTTTCACTGCATTATTGTATTTACATTACCCTGCCTCATGTCTCCCAGTTTTCCCTGTTTATATTTCAGTACATTAACACCTGGAAGGGAATATTTCTTATCTTATTTAACCAAATATTGCATTTGTTTTCTGAGCACTTTAAGAATATATTATCTTTGTTCATATATTACAGTATTTGGAATGCAAGTAATTTATCAAGTATTCTTGAGGGATGCAATTACCCACACAGGTTGTATATTCTGTTTCGATTCTCTCCTTGAAGACTGTGAGGTACTGAGATTTGGCGATAGATTATTGATTACTCTTTTATTTATCATTCTGTGTGGGGTAACCTTTTCATTCTTCCTACTTTTGACTGCAGCTCCAAACCTCAAAACTGCATGGATATGAACATAGCTAAAACCTTGTTTTCAGTGGGCTTCCTATTCCAGATGTCTGACTGGATGAGGCTTTACCTCCATTCAGATATAGTATTCAAATCAGAAAATGGCCCTCTGTATGGGGATGGTGCAGTCTTTCAATTGTGGAGAGATGCCACATAAGACAAACATTTGGTATTATGTAGCATATGCAACAGGGAGTATGCTCTTGCACATTGTACAGGCAAGTCAGCATTAATGATACCAGAAGGCTGGTGTACCACTTACACCCAGGCAACAGGCTATGCATTTCATCTTTAGCTGGGAAGGGTCCCACCTCCTTTGGGTGCTGGTTTCTCTTCACCTTACTGAAACTCCAGAAGTTGAAGCAGTCACTGGCTTCATCACTCAGCAGAGTGAGAGTACCTCTGCCTGGTGGGAGCTCTTGAGGAATTTTGTTAACCTGTTGACAAACAAAAGGTTATCTATCAGGTACACTACCTATCACTGAGGGAGAAGAGGGTTCATAATGCTGTTATAGAACCCATCTACCTTTTGTATTTAATTGACCTTAAAGATTTTATTTTTATGAGTGGTGTGCTTACGTGTTGTAAGTCTAGACATTCAAAAGCCGGTCCAGAATTTGAAGGATGTTGTTCATAGCCAGCTGATCTAGGACTTCTTTGGGAACTACTAAAGAGGATGCTGAATGTTCACTTTGTCTGGTACTAGATGGCATATCCTTACTGCAGTTTAGCTTCTGCATGTTCTAAAATATCTTTCTTCATTTTATGATTATGCTGATCTTTTTTCTTTCTTGTCTAGTTTGGTTGACAGTAACTAAAATGTATCTTATGTATTACTATATATAGTGCTTGCTGAATTATATACTGCATTTTTTAAAAATATAACACACAACGTTTGCATTTCTGTTGTGGACAAATGCCATGACTTCCTGGCTTAGCACTAATACTTGAATGTGTGAATTTAAGTACAGTATGCCATAATATAATGATGACCAAACTGTTAAAAATGTAATAAGATGATACTAACAAGGTAAGCCTGAGAAAAATTTTAGTGTGTGGCACTGACTTGAGTGTAATGTTGTTCTATACAGACTACCTTACTGTTTTATGCTAATCTAATAATAGTGTATCAAGAATAGAAATATTTTTTCTTAAATATTTTGTTTATTCAGTTTTGTTGCTGAGATATAGAAAGGGAGCCAGGGACTAATTACTACAGACTGTCATTAATAAAATGTAAATTTAAGCATCGTCTCCGGAATTTGTAGTTAGCAATGAAGGTATAGTAATTTTTACTGTTATATGACTGCCTTCAAAATTATTCTTACTTTTTTTTCTGCAGGACCCAAGTAAGTTTGCTGCTGCTGTTGCTGCACCTGCAGCAGCAGCTGCTGCTCCTGCTGCTGCTGCTGCTCCTAAAGAAGCTGCTAAGGTAGAGGAGGAAGAGGAGGAATCCGATGAAGACTTTGGTATGGGTCTTTTTGACTAGACACCATTTATGGAGTCAGTTTTGAATAAATGAAATGAAGTAATAAGTTTTCTTTTTCTTCATCCTATATTTGTCAGACAGTAATTTTATGACGTTGCTTGCAGAATGTCATTACTACCTACTTAGACCTCTCTTTGCCAACTAACAGGTTTTGTAAATGATAGTACTTCCTTAAAAATTGATGACCACCCATAGTTGTCAATCGTCATATTACTGCTCTACACATCAATTTGACAATTGCTTCCATGGTCAGCAGATTACATCTACTACTACTAATTACATTACTCACATCTCAAGGAAGGTTCCCTGATCCCAGTGAGAGGCTGTTTATCCAAAGGATTAGACTTTGGCTCAAATTCCTTGAATTGAACTTTATTGCCTCCCATTTTCCCAGGTGATGTTAACAGTCTAATACTTGTGTAGTATAAACTGTGATAACCCCATTTTATAGGGAGGCTCCCTGGCCATGCCTTGAGTCGTGTGACCCCCTTGCACATAGGCCATCCCTCAGAGCCCTCTACCTCTCTCTCGACCAAGCCAGGGATAGGCAGACATATAGGCCGGGCTGCAACGATTATCAATACATGTCTCCAATGACTACTACAGTTGTATTCTTGCAACCATCACATCCTTATATGGGTTTAGTACTTCCACCTCTGAATTACCCAGTTCAAGTCTCCATTTTTGTGACTGCATTATATTGCATAAGCCCTTTTGGGGCCTCAGTCCTTCCTCTCCCCATTATTTCCAATCAGTTTTTAAGAACAAGAATGTAAAGGTAGAAATTAAAAGTGTACATAGAAAAGGCCAAGGTGATTAGGGTAACAAAGTCTGGTCAATGGTAAGATTGAAGGGAGGGAGATGGAGGAAGTGAATGCATTTAGATATTTGGGAGTGGATGTCTGTAGATGAGTATGAAAAGACAAGACAAACCATATATGAGAAAGGCAAGTGTGTTGAGGTGGAATGTACCAGAGTACAGTGGTATGAATACTTCTATGGGTGTCCCTCAAGGGTAGTTGATGCTGATGAGGGGCTCTTGATCTAACGAATTGGACCTGTGCTCCAATTCCTTGAATCTGATCTGAATGCCTTCCATTCCCTAGGTGCTGTATAACTCGTACAGGTTTAGCACTCCACCATGTATGTGATAATTGTATGGGAGGTGGTTTGGGTATTTAGAGGGTGGAGAGGGCTAGGATAATGAAAATGTATAAATCTAGGGTGGAAGGTATAATTGCGTCATCCCAGCAGACATGTCTACTGATCATTCTGTAACTTGTCTGCTGGGTGATCAGGAATCTGTTGGGTGGTGCTATTGGAGTGCAAGCAAGGTAACATTTATGAAGGGATTCAGGGAAAACAGGTTAGATGGACAAGTACTGGAGGTGAGAATAGTAGTGCCTGCACTCTTGAGGACGGGTGGGGATGCAGCAGTTCGAGACTAACCAGAGTTGTGGGATGCTGCAATTGGAGGGTAATCTGAATTGTGATGTCTGCACACTTCTGGCAAGACAACAATTGAATGAAGGTGAATGTTTCTTACTTTGGGCAACCCTGTCTTGGTGGGAGACAGCCAATGAGGTAAAAAAAAAAAAAAAAAAGATGCAATAGACCTGCTAGTGCATTTCAGGCAGGTCCAGCTCAAGTCCAATTATATTCACTTGTGTATGCTTTTCAGTTCATTCATCAAAACATGATCACACATTTATTGGTGTGTTATAAGTTAGGGGTTCCCAAACTAAGGTACCCATACCCCAGGGGTACATGAAGGGATTTTCAAGGGGTATACAAATGAGTTTAATATTTGTCATTTTATTTATAAGAATTTTACAGACATAAAACAACAAGTATTGGGACAACGGTGCATAATGAAAGAAAATTCCACTGATATACTTAATACAGAAGTACATCTAAGAATATCTTTATCTGTAAAACTAATTTTGCGAGTTTATCTTTTTTCTGCAGTACCAGTGCTGTTGTATAGGTATATATATGACATTACCTCAGATAAATTTATGTATCTTGTGTATTTAAGACAATTTGTAAGGAAATTTTTTTTCACATCTGCATGAGGGGTACGCAGTTGATAAATGCACGCCAAAGAGTACACGATCTACAAACTTGGGACTATGACCCTGGTAGGTTTATCACTTCCTTTTGACAATAATAATAATAATAGTACAAACTTGGGAGCCACTATTATAAATAGATTTGATTCGCCATTAAACTAACATAACTTAGTTTGTAGGAACTTTGACTTAATTATGCTGGTGAGCAGACGTGTGTATTTGTAGGCAAGCCTATTGCTATTAATGCTGGCCTTTACTTCAAAACAGGTTGAATCTTGTGAAAATTCTTACCCCATTGTCCAAGTAAAGCCAGTGAGTGGGCTCTTGATCTAAGGAATTGGACTTGTGCTTCCCTTCCTTGGATCAAACTTGAATGCCTCGCATTTTCCTAGGTGCTTTGACCCCTACAACTTCAGTGCTCATCCATGGCTGCTGTATAGCCCTTGTGGCTTAGCGCTTCTTTTTGATTATAATAATAATCATCCATGGCTGCAATAATTGTCCAAGTAAAATTGTTAAATGTGGTTATGTAAATATTTAGGATGCCAGATTTGTTCATTTTGCACTAAGATTAATTTCTTTCACTTTGGAAATCGGGCAGCGTTGTATGACCCTTGTGGGTTTAGAGCTTAGTTATGATTATAATAATTTAGCAATCAGGAGGATGGTTGTGCACTGAGTATTTGTTCTACTATTTCCCCACCCCCCTCCAGGAGGTTCCTTGATGCCAGTCCAAGGAATTAAACTTGCCCTTCCACTCCTTGGATTGAACCTGAAGTCGTCCTATTTCTCAGTATGACCCATCTATTACAATGATATACAAGTTGGCAGCTGGGCTAAAGTTGCTTTTTTGTTTAAACTCGATACATACTATATTTATAAGCCTCTCCTCCCTCAAAGAAGGTTCCTTGATGCTGTGAGGGGCTCGTGTTCTAGGGAACTGGATCTGTGCTCCAGTTCCCTGAATTAAACCTGAGTACCTTCCACATCCCCCCCGACAGGCGCTGTATAATCCTACGGGTTTAGCGCTCCCCCGTGATTATAACAATATAAGAAATTGGCCCTGTATTCCAATTCCTTAAATAAAATCTAAATGCTTACCATTTTCCCAGGTGCTGTTTAGCTAGTTTAGCGCTCCCCCGTAGGAGTCATACTGCACATGATGAATGGGGGTAATTAGGTTTGATCCGAGGAATGGTAGTTCAGTTTCTCGGATGAGGCTCCCCTCAAGGAAGGTTCCTTGATGTTGGTGAGGGGCTCTTGATTTAGGGAATTGGATCTGTGCTCCAGTTCCCCGAATTAAGCCTGGATGCCTTCCACATCCCCCCCCCCCCAGGCGCTGTATAATCCTCCGGGTTTAGCGCTTCCCCCTTGATTATAATAATAATAATAATCGGATGAGGCTGAATATATCAACCGCTAAACCAGTGTAGCTGTATAGCCCTTGTGGCTTAGCGCTTCTTTTTTTATTATAATAATAATAATAAACCAGTGTAGGTCATTCAACACAAGTAGTGCAGGCTCGATCCTCCGTCCGCTGATTTTGATACGGATGTGCAACTCTTGCAGTCAGCCAGGCTAAAGAAAATCCCTCGGAGCAAGAGACCTTCACCAGCATCAAGGTGCCTGTCTCCCTTAAAGGGAAGATGGCGAGAATTTATTTAGGAGCTGTTAAATGCTGCTGAGAAAGGGAGACAGTGATTTCATAAATTGGCCAGGTAGGTATAACCTGTGAGTGGGAGAGATGCGTGAGGCTGTTAGTATAATTAATAATAATAATTATAATATTAATAATAAAAATAATATCCTATTGCATGCATATTTATGTTCATTCAAACGGTGCCATACTGAGTGACACGCATGTGTTGATTTCTTCCTCACAAAATCCTTGATGGTAGCGATGGTGGTAATAGCTGCATTTAGAGAGAGCACCAGAGATGTTGCTAGCAACATTGCATCTCTCAGGTGAGTGATAACCTTCTGGCCGTGTTAATGATGCTTCAGACTCGTCTTGCTATCTATGATAAAATGAGCGGGAGAAAAATGTCTTAACAAATACACAGATGTATCCAAATGGCGTATTGCCGACAAGTAGTAAAGAAAAGACACACCCAAAGTCAACGTTTCGATATGCTAATATCTGTATCAAGTTCATAACTTGACAAAAGATCTTACCAGATAGCAACGTTATCCCAGATGTTGCAGTGTAAACATCAATTTGAAGTCCGTCAACTGTGAAGTTTGGTCTGGCTTTCCTTCTGTGCGCCCCTCAAGGAAGGTGAGGGGCTCTTGATTTAGGAAATTGGATCTGTGCTCCAGTTCCCTGAATTAAGCCTGAATGCCTTCCACATCCCACCCCAGGCGCTGTATAATCCTCCGGGTTTAGCGCTTCCCCTTGATTATAATAATAATCCTTCTGTGCGTCTCAAAATCGTCCTCCCCTCAAAGAAGGTTCCGTGATGTTGGTGAGGGGCTCTTGATTTAGGGAATTGGCTCTGTGCTCCAGTTCCCCGAATTAAGCCTGAATGCCTTCCACATCCCCCCCCCCCCAAAGCGCTGTATAATCCTCCGGGTTTAGCGCTTCCCCCTTGATTATAATAATAATAATCAAAATCGTCCTTGCTGTATAGCCCTTGTGGCTTAGCGCTTCTTTTTGATTATAATAATAATAATCAAAATCGTCCTCAAGGCTTCTACTAAGCCGACCCATGCATGTTTAACGCTTAGTTATGATTGTAGTGATAATAATCCTTAGCCAGTGAAATTAATCTGTTTATTCCAACCGATTAAGTCTCACCTTGATGCAAGTGCACGAAGGTTTATGTTTTACGTAAAACAAACCGATAACTAGGTGATTTATGGAGAAGACGGTCTAATTAGCGGAACATGAAAGTAGAGGGTATAGTGATATCGACAGTATGGATAAAAAGACACAAGTGAATTCACTTACGACATCTTTATTTAGTCTATAGAAAAATTAATTTTGACTTGTTACCTTCAGATGATGTTTTTAACTGTATTGTAACAATGTCTAACACAGGTAGAGAGAGAGCACGGTTGGCAAGGTCTAATTGCAATATATGTATATACACGCATGTACATGTAAGACTTAAGAAATCGTAATGACACGGCAGTGAAGGGACTTGAGCTAGAGTTCGTCACGGCCACGCTAGCTGGAGATTCGTCTGTAAAAACTTGCATTTGTGGTCACAGAGGTGCCTGTGCTAACTTTCCTATGGTGTAGAAATATACCTAGTTGGATGAATCTTATTGTGGCTAGCTGGTCTAGTGGCTAACGCGACGGGCTGGAGTTTTGAGACTCTATGACCGCGGGTTCAATCCCAGCCGGGGGTATGGTTTATGTACATGTAAGGTCAGAGAGAAAAGGTGAGGTGGCTTTCTACAATGTTCACTAGTTATAGGTCAAATCCTAGGTCAGGTGAATCATGGCATAACCCCTTTTGTTTAACGAACCTCTTGATGAAGATGAATAAGACACGTGCAACATTTAGGTTATTGCCAAAACGTTTAGCCTGCGCAGCAGACTTCTTCTGTTGAATACATAAGTGATTCAAATACTGGTAACGATAGAAGATATGAGGAGACAGTTTCGAGGTGTCCGGCACCTCAAGCCTTGATAACACTTTGCCGGTGTTGTACACGTGTCCATATTTCATATCATTAATAATATGATTTCTCGGTGGTGCATTGTCAAGTACAGAGACAACCTTCATAAACTCATAGAATCGGCGTGCTTGAGGTACTTTTCAGGTCCTCGGCTTACTGTTTGTACATTACAAACATTACATAAAGCGAAACATCGTTAATATTAATCATTATTCCATATACCCATCGAAAATAGGGTAAATAATTCCGTAGAGTGTTCAGATCAAGTCATCTTTATCACTTTCATTTGCTGGCTGGGAGGAAAAGGACAAATGTGCTAGGATAGAGAACAGAGGTTAATTGAGATCATTGGATTCCTTTCTTATCGAATTTATCCAATTAGTATTGTTTTTGTAACAGATAGATACCAACAGTTTAACTAGCCAGAAATTACACACATGAACTGGACACATTGATATAATGACACTAAACAGAATTGGAAATTCTGTTTCGTTTGAATAGAAATCTTTTTCATGCTTATAGTGAATTTTGTTTGTAATTAAGACTCATGCGCAACCCTGAGATATCTATATATATTTTTATTAAGATTTCTTACTTAAGCGGAAGACCTCGTTCAGATGACCAAAACCTCCAGCTGCGGGTCATCATATGACCCGCAGCTGGTCATACTAAACCTAATGTTTCTTAATAAAAATATCCTTGTGTTGTGATTATCTTAGTTACATATTTGTCAGTATCACACGCCATCCTTGAACAGTTTTTGTGAATATAATACAAGGCATATCGTTGTCTCGACCTACCTTGCGAAATAATCGTGAAAATAATATTGCAGTGGCTCTTTACCAAGTATACGGACATCATCCTCAGTTACTGCCCAATAATTACAATTTCACAAGGGCAATTGTGCTGTTTATCCAGCCCTATAAAATGCCTTCATTAGCAAATGGGTACACACGAGACTAGGACTGTAATATAATGCCTTCATAATAAATAAGACTAGTCGACATTGCATAGTGATAATTCACTCATATTTAGGACTGAAATCTAAATACGTAAGTGCTAAATTTAGCACGTAAATTTTATTAGATTAAAAACAAATAGACTTACTGGCTCATGTTATGCAGGTTTTATCCAGTTACATATTTATCATATAACCATTGTAAATGTAAATGTTTTTTATTTGAATCCAATTTTCTTATGGATTCTACATTTATTTTCATTATTTAACACCTTATCCACTTGTACACACCAGTAATTTTACATCATACGTTACGCCTTTCGAAAGTTCATTTATCCAGAATTAATGACAAAAATAAGAATTTCATATATGCTAATGTATGAAGATTTAAACGTTTCGGTTCGTCCTGATTCATTAACAATTTTCCTCTTTAAATTGTAGGTTAATAGTGAATTGTTCCAGCGACAGTACTTTATCGTTTATTACCCCTCAAGGGGTGAGGGGCTCTTGATCTAGGGAACTGGATCTGTGCTCCAGTTCCCTGAACTGAACCTGAATACCTTCCCTCCCCCTCAAGGCGCTGTATAATAATAATAATAATAATAATTTGTAATAATAATAATCTGCCGTTTATTTTTCGGTACTCTGTCGGTATACTGAAGAACCAAACGAAGTAGTGCACGGGATATACGAGAATAAACAATGATGGTTGGAAGCAGTTAAAAGCAGTGTAGTAATGAAAGGCGACAGATGTAGTGGGGTGATGAAGGATGCGCCAGCAGACCCACCGTCCAGCTGGTGGCCCAGGAATTCTAGGCATCCCATTGGTTGTCACGTCTCACCAATTGGTTCAATCACACTGGGGCACACGTCCGTCAAGAGCCTGCCAAGAGACCGTCCAGCTGGTGGGTGCCTCAGGAGTTTTCTCGCATTGGTTGTTCAAATGTGGCTCGTTGAATTCCTGGTATTCCATTGGCTGTCGCATCCCACCTGTATTCTCCTAATTCAATTTCTAGACTAGAACGCCAGATAAATTAATTCAGACTTCTTATTTTTCCTTGTTATTTTTGGCCACATCTTTTGAACTGGGGCGAAGGCTAGCTTGGTAAAAATAGTTTGTGATATCCACGTGTTGGCGGAAAATCAGAAGAATAGAGTACATAAGCAACACTTTCAAGATTGATGAACAGAACATATCGACCCCAGACTCCTCTGTATTATACTGAAGAAGCGTCTCATAAACTCATCCAAATTGACATTTTATAATGATGCTATTTTGATAGCAAAGTTCAGAGCTATTGGAATTTGTCAGCTAAAATAATATCATAGAAGTGATAATAAAATACATAATAACGTGAAGGACATTTATTTAATTCTTTTGGGAAAAATTCATACATAAAAATAAAAACGTATAAAAATTATATAAGAATTCATACATAAAAGCAAAAACATAAAAAAGTAAAAACATTAAAAATTTCACTCTACATATATGAAAAATTTATCTTCCGAGCAATTTTGAAAGTGCTGTTGGGGCCAGTGTTTTCCACGTGAATGAGGTGACCGTCTTCAACTGTTTTTTTCAGCACCTTCCTCAAGATCGCAGAGATCTCTCTCTCGTCCATCTGGCCTCTGTTCTTCAGATACTTTTTGATGCAGTGGAATGAAGATCCCCGACGGTCGTTCAGCGCCTCCACGGCCTCTAACACTATCTCCGAGAAAGACAAAGCTTTCGAAGCAGACCGCGGTGTCCTGAGTCCCTTCCTCATAGACCTCTTCCTCTTACAGGGACTAGGGCTTCCTGCCGGAACAGGAGTCCTCCTCCTCACACGGCGTTTGGCAACGCCATGTACCACAGGACTTATGGAAGCCCTCTTGGCTTTGGCTGTCAGGGAAGCTCTCGGTGAAGATTTGGAACCTAAGAATAACGAGATGCTGGAGACCCCCGTGACTGGAGACATCGGCGTCTTGTCAGGTGTGCCTGGAGACATCGGCGTCTTAGCAGGTGTGGCTGGAGACATCGGCGTCTTGACAGGTGTGGCTGGAGACATCAGTGTAGTAGCAGTCGGTACTGTTGCAGTGCTGGCTTCAACACTATAAACTTCTACTGCATTTCCGACGACCTCGGTAGATGCAGCAGCGTCGATCTCGGGTGCAGATGTGGTAGTATCGATAATGTCGATGACCTCAGGAGATAAGGTAGTATCGACCTCAAATACAATGTCGATATTCTCGGTAGACGTTACAGTGTTTACCGATACTATATTATGGACCATAGCTCTGGCAGTATCCTCGAGCTCGGCAGTTATGGTAGTATCGACAGTGTCGGCGACCTTGGAAGACGCGGCAGTGTCGGTGACCCCTGAAGAAGCGGCAGTGTCGGCGACCTCGGAAGTCGCCGCGGCAGTGTCGGCGACCTCGGAAGTCGCCGCGGCAGTGTCGGCGACCTCGGAAGTCGTCGCGGCAGTGTCGGCGGCCTCTGAAGACGCCGCGGCAGTGTCGGCGGCCTCTGAAGACGCCGCGGCAGTGTCGGCGGCCTCTGAAGACGCCGCGGCAGTGTCGGCGGCCTCTGAAGACGCCGCGGCAGTGTCGGCGACCTCTGAAGACGCCGCGGCAGTGTCGACGACCTCTGAAGACGCCGCGGCAGTGTCGACGACCTCTGAAGACGCCGCGGCAGTGTCGACGACCTCTGAAGACGCCGCGGCAGTGTCGACGACCTCTGAAGACGCCGCGGCAGTGTCGACGACCTCTGAAGACGCCGCGGCAGTGTCGACGACCTCTGAAGACGCCGCGGCAGTGTCGACGACCTCTGAAGACGCCGCGGAAGTGTCGGCGATCTCTGAAGACGCCGCGGAAGTGTCGGCGACCTCGGAAGACGCCGCGGAAGTGTCGGCGACCTCGGAAGACGCCGCGGAAGTGTCGGCGACCTCTGAAGACGCCGCGGAAGTGTCGGCGACCTCTGAAGACGCCGCGGAAGTGTCGACGACCTCTGAAGACGCCGCGGAAGTGTCGGCGACCTCTGAAGACGCCGCGGAAGTGACGGCGACCTCTGAAGACGCCGCGGAAGTGACGGCGACCTCGAAAGACGCCGCGGAAGTGTCGGCGACCTCGAAAGACGCCGCGGAAGTGTCGGCGACCTCGAAAGACGCCGCGGCAGTGTCGGCGACCTCGAAAGACGCCGCGGCAGTGTCGGCGACCTCGGAAAACGCCGCGGCAGTGTCGGCGACCTCGGAAGACGCAGCGGCAGTGTCGGCGACCTCGGAAGACGCCGCGGCAGTGTCGGCGACCTCGGAAGACGCCGCGGAAGTGTCGGCTAACTCGGAAGACGCCGCGGAAGTGTCGGCGACCTCGGAAGACGCCGCGGCAGTGTCGGCGACCTCGGAAGACGCCGCGGCAGTGTCGGCGACCTCGGAAGACGCCGCGGCAGTGTCGGCGACCTCGGAAGACGCCGCGGCAGTGTCGGCCACCTCGGAAGACGCCGCGGCAGTGTCGGCCACCTCGGAAGACGCCGCGGCAGTGTCGGCCACCTCGGAAGACGCCGCGGCAGTGTCGGCCACCTCGGAAGACGCCGCGGCAGTGTCGGCCACCTCGGAAGACGCCGCGGCAGTGTCGGCGACCTCGGAAGACGCCGCGGCAGTGTCGGCGACCTCGGAAAACGCCGCGGCAGTGTCGGCGACCTCGGAAGACGCCGCGGCAGTGTCGGCGACCTCGGAAGACGCAGCGGCAGTGTCGGCGACCTCGGAAGACGCAGCGGCAGTGTCGGCGACCTCGGAAGACGCAGCGGCAGTGTCGGCGACCTCGGAAGACGCAGCGGCAGTGTCGGCGACCTCGGAAGACGCAGCGGCAGTGTCGGCGACCTCTGAAGACGCCGCAGCAGTGTCGGCGACCTCGGAAGACGCCGCAGCAGTGTCGGCGACCTCGGAAGACGCCGCAGCAGTGTCGGCGACCTCGGAAGACGCCGCAGCAGTGTCGGCGACCTCGGAAGACGCCGCGGCAGTGTCGGCGACCTCGGAAGACGCCGCGGCAGTGTCGGCGACCTCGGAAGACGCCGCGGCAGTGTCGGCGACCTCGGAAGACGCCGCGGCAGTGTCGGCGACCTCTGAAGACGCCGCGGCAGTGTCGGCGACCACGGAAGACGCCGCGGCAGTGTCGGCTACCTCGGAAGACGCCGCGGCAGTGTCGGCTACCTCGGAAGACGCCGCGGCAGCGTCGGTGACCTCTGAAGACGCCGCGGCAGTGTCGGCCACCTCTGAAGACGCCGCGGCAGTGTCGGCGACCTCTGAAGACGCCGCAGCAGTGTCGGCGACCTCGGAAGACGCCGCAGCAGTGTCGGCGACCTCGGAAGACGCGGCAGTGTCGGCGACCTCGGAAGACGCGGCAGTGTCGGCGATAGTGTTAGTCGTAGCAAAGGCGGCATAGAACTCAACAGATGTCTGCGTGCCGACCTCGACAGATGATGGAGAACGGGAGGTACTGACATCCTTTGCCCGGAATCTTGCCGCGCTGAGTTTCGAGGGAAGGGACTTCGCTGGGTTGACATCCATGGGACGGGATCTTACCGCGCTAACATTGCCGGCTGCCGTCTTTGTGGTACTGAAGACTGTAGGCCGGGACTTCATGCTGACATCACTGCCCCGGAACCTTGAAATGCTGACGCCACTACGAGAGTTCATGCTGACATCACTCATCCTGGATCTAGAAGCACTGACAGCACTTCGAGAGCTTATAATGCTGACGGTACTACTAGATCTGTGTGAGCTGACATTACTACCCTGGGACTTTATCGTGTTGACATCAGTACCCCGGGACCTTATCGTGTTGACATCAGTACCCCAGGACCTTTTCGTGTTGACATCAGTACCCCGGGACCTTATCGTGTTGACTTCAGTACCCTGGGACCTTATCGTGTTGACATCAGTACCCCGGGACCTTATCGCGTTGACATCAGTACCCCGGGACCTTATCGCGTTGACATTAGTACCCCGGGACCTTATCGCGTTGACATCACTACACCGGGACCTTATCGCGTTGACATCACTACCCCTGGACCTTGAAATACTGACATCACTGCCCCGGAATCTTGAAATGCTGACACTACTACGAGAGCTTATGCTGACATCACTCATTCGGGATCTAGAAGTACTGACAGCACTCCGAGAGCTTAACATGCTGACACCACTACCCCGTGATCGTGAACTGCTGACATTCCCAGCTGGTGGCTTTGCAGTGCTGATGTTCACTGGGAGGGACTTGGTGCTGTCATCTGCAGCCATGATCTCCGAGGGGCCCTTAGCTTCAGCTGTGATATCTTTAGTGATGACGTTCGTGGCCACTTTGACATTTACCGCCCGTAAACTTGTGCAGACCTTGGTTGGAGACTTTGCTGTGCTAATCCTCTTAGTTAGAGACTTTGGAATACTCATCCTCTTGGATGGAGACTTTGTCGCGATCACTTTCTTAGCCGGAGACTTTGTCGCGAGCACCTTCTTAGCCGGAGACTTTGTCGCGAGCACCTTCTTAGCCGGAGACCTTGTCGCGAGCACCTTCTTAGCCGGAGACTTTGTCGCGAGCACCTTCTTAGCCGGAGACTTTGTTGCGAGCACCTTCTTAGCCGGAGACCTTGTCGCGAGCACCTTCTTAGCCGGAGACTTTGTCGCGAGCACCTTCTTAGTCGGAGACTTTGTCGCGATCACCTTCTTAGCTGGAGACTTTGTCGCGATCACCTTCTTAGCTGGAGACTTTGTCGCGATCACCTTCTTAGCTGGAGACTCTGTAATACTCATTCTCTTAGTAGTTAGAGACTTTGTAATGCTTATCCTCTTAACTGGAGACTTATTCGTGCTAACCACCATAGCTCTCGACTTTCCTGAGCCGACTTTCACTACTGCAGGCTTTGCCGCACTGTCAACTACAGGTGTTGTCGAGTTGACCTCCATAGCTGTAGACTTCATTGTAGGTGTGGAATTTGACATGCTGACCTTCGTAACACTCTGCTACTGGTGTAGACTTTGATGGGCTGGCTAAACCTGGAAGATAAAGAAATTATAATGAATTGAAGACAAAATTAAAAGAGAAGAAAAACTGTCTTCTAATCAGTACGCTTTCCTCGTAAAATTAAAAAAAAAATAACCTAAATGGATAGGTAATAAATGGGTAAACTAATTGATTAATATTTTCAGATCAACAGATGGAAAATAAATTAAAAAAGAATAAGTAAAAGAAAGGAAGAACTAACAAAAAATTGTCCAACTCATTTACAATGCTTCCCAAAGCTTTGATAACTAAAATTGTAAAGGACCTGCCTAGTATGGGCCAACAGGCCTGCTGCAGTGTTCCTCCTTTCTTATGTTCTTATGTATGATTTAAAGAGTCGGGATATGATTGCTGAGTGTAATATTCAAGGGTTAAGTTGTTCCATGTGGATAGATGTAATGGGAAGGGGGGAGGAGTTGCATTGTATGTTCGAGAAAATATTAACTGTTGCATAAAAACAGATATAAAAATAGATGGAGCAGTAACAGAGTCTGTTTGGGTAGAGTTCGTGGAGGGTCAAGAAAAACTAATTCTAGGTGTAATATACCGACCTCCAGGCTTGGATCACGATAGAGGGAGACTTCTTTGGCCTACCAGGGGTAATAATTTGCTAGACCTAGTCTTGTCAAATAAGGAAACACTCGTGAATAATCTGGAGATCACTGAAGAGCTTGGCGCAAGTGATCACAAATCCATCACCTTTAGTATTAACTGGGAATGCAAGAATAATGATAATACAGTAAAAATCCCTGATTTTCGTTCTGCCGATTATAATGGACTTAGGGAACATCTGTCAAATCTTGATTGGGGTTATCTAGCTAATGATTTTATTGACGATAATCATACTTATGAATATGAAGGGATCTGCTTTTATGATTGTTTTCTTAATAATGTACACAGTGCCCAGAGTATATACATTCCCCAGAGAGAAATTAGGTCTAATAATAACGATCCCAAATGGATTAATAGGAGGCTAAAGCATCTATTAGGGGAGAAAAGGGAAATTTATAGGCGCATCAGAAGAGGAGAGGTTAACCTTACTGACCAATATGTTCAGCTTAAAAGAGAAGTAAAAAAGGGGATTAGAAAGGCTAAACGTGACTATGAAATTAGAGTTGCTAATGAATCAAAGACTAATCCAAAGGGGTTCTTTCAAGTGTATAGGACGAAGGTGAAGGAAAAAGTAGGACCTCTGAAAATTAGGAATGGACAGCTGACGGATAACGAACTGGAAATGTGTTCCTTAATGACTATTTTTTGTCAGTTTTTACACAGGAAGATGTAATTGAGATTCCAATAATTAACAATTATTTAGTTCCTGATGAATTTAAATTAACTAATATTACTGTCACGAGGGACAGATAGAAAAACTGAAGCAAAATAAGTCCCCGGGAGCCGATGAGTTGTTGTCCAGGGTGCTTAAGGAATGCAAGACAGAGCTTAGTCAGCCATTAACGAGTGTGTGTGAAGAATGGTTTGAAAAACCGACAAGTGTGTTTAATGCGTCCATGTTGGTTTAGAAAGACACATAAGCAAACGTGTCTTTCTAAACGTGTCTTTCTAAACCAACTTGTCGGTATTTATTACCAAGGTTTATACCAATGCATCCATCCTTGGAAATATAAACACATATGCAGTATAATGTGATCTTTTATTGACTACGTTTCGCCCACACAGTGGGCTTTTTCAAGTCACAAACAGATCTACCTGTGTGGGAGAAACGTAGTCAATAAAGGATCAAACATTAAAATGGTATAAAATACCGACAGGTTGTTAGGTAAGACACATATGCAACAGTTAGGTATCTTTATTTCGAAACGTTTCGCCTACATAGTAGGCTTCTTCAGTCGAGTACAGAAAAGTTGATAGAAGCAGAAGATACTTGAAGACGATGTAATCAGTCCATTGTTTCATTCTATGGAACAATGCTCTTCTCCAGACTGAGGGACTGACCACCTCAAAACTTTAAGGGTGATGGACTGATTACATCGTTTTCAAGTATGTACTGTGTAGGCGAAACGTTTCAAAATAAAGATACCTAACTGCATATGTCTCTTATCTAACAGAGGTTAACCTTACTGACCAATATGTTTAGGCGATTAGAAAGGCTAAACGTGACTATGAAATTAGAGTTGCTAATGAATCAAAGACTAATCCAAAGGGGTTCTTTCAAGTGTATAGGACGAAGGTGAAGGAAAAAGTAGGACCTCTGAAAATTGGGAATGGACAGCTGACGGATAACGAACTGGAAATGTGTTCCTTATTTAATGACTATTTTTTGTCAGTTTTTACACAGGAAGATGTAAATGAGATTCCAGTAATTAACAATTATTTAGTTCCTGATGAATTTAAGTTAACTAATATTACTGTCACGAGGGACATGGTTATTAAACAGATAGACAAACTGAAGCAAAATAAGTCCCCGGGACCCGATGAGCTGTTTTCCAGGGTACTTAAGGAATGCAAGATAGAGCTTAGTCAGCCATTAACGAGTGTATTCAATGCATCCATCCTTACCGGTGTTGTGCCAGAGTTGTGGAAGATGGCTAATGTGGTTCCTATATTCAAATCAGGGGATAAGTCCACTCCTTCAAATTACCGTCCAATAAGCCTGACATCTATAGTGGGCAAGTTATTAGAATCAATTATAGCTGACATTATCAGAAGTCACCTTGAAGAGCATAACTTGATAAATGAATCTCAGCATGGATTCAAGAGAGGTCGTTCCTGCCTGACAAACTTACTGACGCTCTTCAATAGAACATTTGAGGCAGTTGACAGTGATAAGGAATATGATATTGTTTATTTGGATTTTAGTAAAGCCTTCGATAGAGTACCTCACAAGAGACTCTTAAGAAAAGTGGCAGCTCATGGTATAGGAGGTAAAGTTACAGCATGGATTGAGGCATGGCTTTCCAATAGAAAGCAGAGAGTTACCATTAATGGAGTGAAATCTGAATGGGGATTAGTCACTAGTGGCGTTCCACAAGGATGAGTTTTAGGCCCTCTCTTGTTCATAATTTACATTAACGACCTTGATGAAGGGATGAGTGAGTTTGCTGATGATACAAAGATAGGCCGTATAATTCACTCTGAGGAGGACGTCAATGAACTCCAGGAGGATTTGGACAAATTAATGTCTTGGTCTGAGAAATGGCAGATGAAGTTCAGTGTGTAAGGTACTTGCCCTTGGTAATGAAAATAACCCTCGAAGCTATAATCTAGGTGAAGTAGAGCTTGATCATACAGAATGTGAAAAAGACTTGGGAGTCATGGTAAGCAGAAATCTAAAGCCAAGACAGCAGTGCCTTAGTGTGCGCAACAAGGCCAACAGATTACTTAGATTTATCTCAAGAAGTATAAGTAACAGAAGTTCAAAAGTTATTTTACAGCTCTGTACATCACTAGTGAGGCCTCATTTAGATTAAGCTGCTCAGTTTTGGTCTCCTTACTACAGGATGGACATAGACTCATTAGAGAACATACAGAAAAGAATGACTAAAATTATTTACTGTGTAAGGAACCTCCCGTATGAAGATAGACTTAAAGCCTTAAATCTCCACTCTCTGGAGAGGCGTAGAATGAGAGGAGATATCATTGAAGTGTATAAGCGGATGACAGGCATAAACAAGGGAGATATTAATAAAGTACTGAGGGTGTCGAACCAGGTAAGAACCAGAAATAATGGATATAAGTTGGATAAATTTAGATTTAGAAAGGACATAGGTAAGTACTGGTTTTCTAACAGAGTTGTAGATACGTGGAACAGTCTTCCTAGTGGGGTGATAGAGGCTAGGACCTTGTGTAGCTTTAAGAAGAGACTGGACAAATATATGAGTGGGAGGGGCTGGGTTTGATTGGTGTCATTGGGTACGGGAGTTATTTCTTGGGTGGCTTTAGGTAGAGATCGTTTTGATAAGGACCTGCCTCGTATGGGCCAGTAGGCCTTCTGCAGTGTTCCTACATTCTTATGTTCTTATAAATCGGTCTTGGACCTAGTCGGTCAGTAATTCTACCAACATTATTGCAGAAATGGGAAGTGTAATGAGAATCCTAATTGATTCGATAGAAGGATTTCATTATACTGCATTTATTCTGCATTCCCCACAAGTTGTAATAATGTTGGTAAAATTACCGACAATATGTTAGGTAAAGGACACAAGTGTAACTGATGCGATATTTGAGTGTAGTAATTTCGCGTTAATTTACCTAGCATCCCCTCAAGTTGTCGCCAGTTATGTACCTCCATGGAAATAAATGGTATCAAATACCGACACAATGGAAATGTAAACACATATGCAGTATAATGTGATCCTTGAAATGTGACTTGAAAAAGCCCACTGTGTGGGTGAAACGTTGTCAATAAAGGATCACATTATACTGCATATGTGTTTATATTTCCAATGTACCTCCATATTACAAAATAAGCAAGTCACATGAATTAAATATTTTAGCTTAAATATAAGCTTAAAATGGAAGTAATTCTAACCTGTTGCTGTGTTCGTGTTCACCCGTTTGCAGTATTCTGTTGCTGTATTCGTGTTAATCCGTTGCAGTGCTCGTCACAGTACTCCACAAGACAACCTGTATGGCTGGACACTAAGGATGATATACAGCATTAACCTCAGACTCGCGATATTTATACCCCTCCAACGGGAGTAAGGAAGACCTCATGCGTGGACGTTACCCCTCCCTATCTACCGTCCCGTCACGTCCCTACTTGAATAAAGCATAAGAATGGAAGAACACTGGAGCAGGTCCTTCTCAAATCGAACATAAGAACGTAAGAATGGAGGAACACTGCAGAAGGCCTACTGGCCCATACAAGGCAGGTCCTTATCAAAACGACCTCTACCCAAAGCTACCAAAGAATTAACTCCCGTACCCGTCGGTATTTTATACCATTTTAATATTCACTCTGTCAGACACTGCAACACAATGGTATCTTGGTACAGAACAGAAAACAACTTGGACAACTTCTACTAGTGAGAATGGCTGGATCTGAGAGGGACGTGACCTCCCAACGACTACATTCTTGTGCAATTAGACACATGTGCAACTCTTGGACTGAACATCAAAATGGTATACAATACCGACAGGTTGTTAGGTAAGACACAATGGCAATATACCATTTATTTCCAGGTAAGACACATATGCAACAGTTAGACAACTTTATTCCGAAACGTTTCCCCTACACAGTAGGCTTCTTCAGTCGAATACAGAAAGTAATAAAGTTGGTAGAATTACCGACAATATGTAAAGTAAAAGGACACAAGTGCAACTAATGTGACGTAAAAGGACACAAGTGCAACTAATGTGACATTTATTGTAGCAACGTTTCGCTCTCCAGGAGCTTTATCAAGCCATTACGTAATGGCTTGATAAAGCTCCTGGAGAGCGAAACGTTGCTACAATAAATGTCACATTAGTTGCACTTGTGTCCTTTTACTTTACATATTGTCGGTAATTCTACCAACTTTATTACAACTAATGTGACATTTATTGTGGCAACGTTTCGCTCTCCAGGAGCTTGATAAAGCTCCTGGAGAGCGAAACGCTGCCACAACAAATGTCACACCAGTTGCACTTGTGTCCTTTTACTTTACGAATACAGAAAGTAGGCAGGAACAGTAGAGATGTGAAGACGATGTAATCAGTCCATCACCCTTAAAGTCGTAGAATTTGAGGTGAAGTAGAGCTTGGTCATACAGAATGTGAAAAAGACTTGGGAGTCATGGTAAGCAGAAATCTAAAGCCAAGACAGCAGTGCCTCAGTGTGCGCAACAAGGCCAACAGATTACTTGGATTTATCTCAAGAAGTATAAGTAACAGAAGTCCAAAAGTTATTTTACAGCTCTATACATCACTAGTGAGGCCTCATTTAGATTATGCTGCTCAGTTTTGGTCCCCTTACTACAGGATGGACATAGACTCATTAGAGAACATACAGAGAAGAATGACTAAAATGATTTACTGTGTAAGGAACCTCCCGTATGAAGATAGACTTAAAGCCTTAAATCTCCACTCTCTGGAGAGGCGTAGAATGAGGGGAGATATCATTGAAGTGTATAAGTGGATGACGGGCATAAACAAGGGAGACATTAATAAAGTACTGAGGGTGTCGAACCAGGTAAGAACCAGGAATAATGGATTTAAGTTGGATAAATTTAGATTTAGAAAGGACATAGGTAAGTACTGGTTTTCTAACAGAGTTGTAGATGCGTGGAACAGTCTTCCCAGTGGGGTGATAGAGGCTAGGACCTTGGGTAGCTTTAAGAAGAGACTGGACAAATATATGAGTGGGAGGGGCTTGATTGGTGTTGGGGGGTGCGGGAGTTGTTTCTTGAGTAGCTTTAGGTAGATGTCGTTTTGATAAGGACCTGCCTCGTATGGGCCAGTAGGCCTTCTGCAGTGTTCCTACATTCTTATGTTCTTATGTTCTTATGTTCTTGTCAGTCCCTCGGCCTGGAGAAGTTCAGTTCCATAGTCAGGAACTATCTGACTATGGAACTGAACTTCTCCAGGCCGAGGGACTGACAACCTCAAATTCTACGACTTTAAGGGTGATGGACTGATTACATCGTCTTCACATCTCTACTGTTCCTGCCTACTTTCTGTATTCGACTGAAGAAGCCTACTGTGTAGGCGAAACGTTTCGGAATAAAGTTGTCTAACTGTTGCATATGTGTCTTACCTAACAACTCTTGGACTGAACACATCGACTCCAGGCTGAGGGACTGATTACCTCATACTCCTCCTCTCCTTACGCCTTCCTCTTTGTATTGGACTGATGAAGCCACTGTGTGGCGAAACGTTTCCTGAATAAAGATTCCCATATGCTGCATAAGTGTCTCAATCTTCAACTTGTCGGTTTTTCAAACCATTCATCACAACTCAGATATGGTAAACATGAGGAAATTAAATCTTCATCAGAGTACAAAACAAATTCTGGCCACAAAATAGAGCGAAACACCAACGTCAAAGACCAACTTTATTACAGTGATCATGTCGGAGGATCTCACCTTCAAGGACCATAACATTGTATCAATCGCATCTGCTAGAAAAATGACAGGATGGATAATGAGAACCTTCAAAACTAGGGAGGCCAAGCCCATGATGACACTCTTCAGGTCACTTGTTCTATCTAGGCTGGAATATTGCTGCACACTAACAGCACCTTTCAAGGCAGGTGAAATTGCCGACCTAGAAAATGTACAGAGAACTTTCACGGCGCGCATAACGGAGATAAAACACCTCAATTATTGGGAGCGCTTGAGGTTCCTAAACCTGTATTCCCTGGAACGCAGGAGGGAGAGATACATGATTATATACACCTGGAAAATCCTAGAGGGACTAGTACCGAACTTGCACACGAAAATCACCCACTACGAAAGCAAAAGACTTGGCAGACGATGCACCATCCCCCCAATGAAAAGCAGGGGTGTCACTAGCACGTTAAGAGACCATACAATAAGTGTCAGGGGCCCGAGACTGTTCAACTGCCTCCCAGCACACATAAGGGGGATTACCAACAGACCCCTGGCAGTCTTCAAGCTGGCACTGGACAAGCACCTAAAGTCAGTTCCGGATCAGCCGGGCTGTGGCTCGTATGTTGGTTTGCGTGCAGCCAGCAGCAACAGCCTGGTTGATCAGGCTCTGATCCACCAGGAGGCCTGGTCTCAGACCGGGCCGCGGGGGCGTTGACCCCCGGAACTCTCTCCAGGTAAACTCCAGGTATCTTTATTGAGGAAACGTTTCGCCACACAGTGGCTTCATCAGTCCATACAAAAGATAAACTTGAAGAACAGGAAGAGAATGAGGTAATCAGCCCCTCAGCCTGGAGTCGATGTGGATAAATTAGACACATGTGCAACTCTTGGGTATCTTTATTGAGGAAACGTTTCGCCACACAGTGGCTTCATCAGTCCATACAAAGGAGAATCTTGAAGAACAGGAGGAGAATGAGGCTGAAATATCTACTAGGGCATAAGAAAGGAATTTATAGGCGTATCAAAAGAGGCGAGGGTCATCTTATGAATCAGTATATTGACATTAAGAGGGACATTAAAAAGGGGATAA